>NC_091381.1:17048298-17050798 GCF_038502225.1 Cherax quadricarinatus
CCTGACGTACACGGTGTATCCTTGAACGATTCCTTACTGATGTATCGGAATTTTTTTCTCAAGTTTGCCAGGCGCCCATATGCTGCAGCATATCTGATTGATGTGCGATTCAGATGTTCTCGGTATTATTTTCACCCAAAGATCATTTTTCTTGAGTGAAGCTAGCAGGCTTTGGCTACCTAGCTGTCTACGGTCTTCTTTGCCCTTGCTTGATCTCAGGCTTCCAGCCTGTTAGTTTCTTTGTAGTCCTGCCTGATCCTTTTCCGATTTAATTCCCCTCATTAACGTCACATCATCTGGAAACAGGAATACTTCTGAGTCTATTCCTTCGGTCATGTTACTCACATATACCAAAAATAGCACTGGTCCTAAGACTGACCCCTGTGGAACCCCGTTCGTCACAAGCGCCCACTCTTAAACCTCGTCACGTAGCATGAATTGTTGCCTCCCTCTCAGGTATTCTCTGATCCATTGCAGTGCCCCTCCTGTTATGTGTGCCTGATCTAGCCTTTGCACTAATCTCTTGTGAGGAACTGTGTCAAAAGCCTTCTTGCAGTCCAAGAAAATGCAATCAACCCTTCCCTTTCTCTCTCTTCTCTTTCTTCCATTACCTTGTTATAAAACACAAGTAGGTACGTGACACAGAATTTTCCTTCCCTGAATCCGTGCTGGTTGTCGTTTATAAACATATTCCGTTCTAGGTGCTCCACCACTCTCCTCCTGATAATCTTCTCCAGGACTTTGCATACTATATATGTCAGTGACACTGGTTTGTAGTTTAGTGCCTCATGTCTGACTTCTTTCATAAAAGTGAGGACTACATATGCTGTCTTCCATACCTCATGTAGTTGCCCAGTTTCAATGGATGTGTTGAGAATTGTTGTTAGTGGCACACACAGCATCTCTGCTCCCTCTTTAATGACTACTGGAGAGAGATCGTACGGTCCCTCCGCCTCTCAGATATCAAGTTCACTCATGAACTGTGTGCTTGTGTGTGTGTGTACTCACCTAATTGTACTCACCTAATTGTGGTTGCAGGGGTCGAGACTCAGCTCTTGGTCCTGCCTCTTCACTGACCGCTACTGGATCCTCCCTCTCCTTGCTCCATGACCTTTATCATACCTCGTTTTAAAACTATGTATAGTTCCTGCCTTCACTACATCGCTTGCCAGACTATTCCACTTCCTAACTACTTTGTGGCTGAAGAAATACTTCCTAGCATCCCTTTGACTCATCTGAGTCTTCAGCTTCCAATTGTGACCCCATGTTTCTGTGTCACATCACTGGAATGTCCTGTCTCTGTTCACCTTGTCTATTCCACACAGTATTTTGTATGTCGTTATCATGTCTCCCCTGACCTTCCTGTCCTCCAGTGTCGTCAGACCGATTTCCCTTAACCTTTCTTCATAGGACATTCCCCTTAGCTCTGGAACTAGCCTTATTGCAAACCTATGCGCTTTCTCTAATTTCTTGACGTGTTTGACCAGGTGTGGGTTCCAAACTGGTGCTGCGTACTCCAGTATGGGCCAGACGTACACAGTGTATAAAGTCTTGAACGATTCCTTACTGAGGTACTAGAACGCTATTCTCAGGTTTGCCAGGCGCCCATATGCCTCAGCAGTTATTTGGTTAATGTGTGCTTCTGGCGATGTACTCGGTATTATACTCGCTTCTAGATCTTTCTCCTTGAGTGACGTTTGCAGTCTTTGACCTCCTGGCCCATACTCTGTCTGCGGTCTTCTTTGGTCTTCTCCGATCTTCATGACTTTGCTTTTGGTGGGGTTAAATTCTAGGAGCCAGTTGCTGGATCACGCATCTAGCCTGTCCAGGTCTCTTTGTAGACCTGTCTGGTCCGCATATGATTTTATTTACCTCATTAACCTCACACCATCTGCAAACAAGGACACTTCTGAGTCTATTCCTTCCGTCATGTCGTTCGCACATTCCAAGAGTAGCACTGGTCCCAGGACTGACCCCTTTGGGACCCCGCTCGTCAGAGGCGCCCGCTGTGATGCCTCGTCATGGACCATGACTCGCTGTTGCCTCCCTGTTAGGTATTCTGTGATCCATTACAGTGCCCTTCCTGTTATGTGTGTGTGTGTGTGTGTGTGTGTGTGTGTTTGAAGGAGTGTTGTTGGTATGATGTATGTGTGGGGTACATTATGTTTATAAGAAGCTATTGTGTGCCTATGCTGTTTTAAGAGTCCTAACGTGTATGTGGTGTATGAAGGTGTGTAGTGGGTATGGTTTATGAAAATGTGCAGTGTGTGTAGTGTATTAGGGAGTGCAGTGTGAGTGCGTAGGTGTGAGGCAGTGTAGTGTGTGTTTTGTGCGACAAAATGTACAGTGTTTGTTGTGTGATGGAGGGAACTTCCTGTTTCTAGAGGGACGGAAGTGCCTGATGCATGAGGAAGTGAATTACATGTTCCATGTGATGGTGTGGAAGTGCCTATTACGTGAGTGGGAAAGTGGGCATTACATGAGGAGAGGGAGTGTGTGT
>NC_091381.1:17053298-17128298 GCF_038502225.1 Cherax quadricarinatus
ATCTACCGCAGCCAACATGGTTTCAGGGACGAGAAATCCTGTGTCCCAAACCTTACTGGGTGACAGCAGTAAGACAAGAGAGAGAGGGGTGGGTAGATTTCATTTTCTTGGAGTGTAAGAAAGCGTTTGACACAGTTCCACGCAAGAGATTAGGGCAAAAACTGGAGGACCAGGCAGGGATAACAGGGAGGCACTACAATGGATCAGGGAATACTTGTCAGGAAGAAGCAGCGAGTCATGGTACCTGGCGAGGTGTCAGAGTGGGAGCCTGTGACCAGCTGGGTCCCACGGGGGTCAGTCCTAGGACCAGTGCTGTTTCTGGTACTTGTGAACGACATGACTGAAGGAATAGACTCCGAGGTGTCCCTGTTTGCAGATGACGTGAAGTTGATGAGAAGAATTCACTCGATCGAAAACCAGGCAGAACTACAAATGGATCTGGACAGGCTGCAGACCTGGTCCAGCAATTGGCCCCCACGAAGAGCAAAGTCATGACGATTGGGGAAGGGCAAAGAAAACCGCAGGTGGAGTACAGTCTAGGGGGTCAGAGACTACAAACCTCACTCAAAGAAAAAGATTTTGGGGTGAGTATAACACCGGACACATCTCCTGAGGCACACATCAACCAAATAACTGCTGCAGCATATGGGCGCCTAGCAAACCTCAGAACAGCATTCAGACATCTTATTAAGGAATCGTTCAGGACCCTGTACACTGTGTACGTTAGGCGCATGTTGTAGTATGCGGCACCAATTTGGAACCCACATTCAGCCAAGCACGTAAAGAAACTAGAGAAAGTGCAAAGGTTTCCAACAAGACTAGTCCCAGAGCTAAGGGTTATGTCCTACGTGGAGAGGTTAAGGGAAATCGACCTGACGACACTGGAGGACAGGAGAGATAGGGTGGACATGATAACGACATACAAAATACTGAAAGGAATTGACAAGTTGGACAAAGAGGATGTTCCAGAGACTGGACACAACAACAAAGGGGTACAGTTGGAAGTTGAAGACACAAATGAATCACAGGGATGTTAGGAAGTATTTCTTCATCCACAGAGTAGTCAGTACGTGGAATAGTTTGGGAAGCGATCTAGTGGAGGCAGGATCCATACATAGCTTTAAGCAGAGGTATGATAAAGCTCACGGTTCAGGGAGAGTGACCTGTTGTTATTGATATACTCTTAATCACGGTGTATATCAACAATCTGCCTGAGGACAAGGCAGTGGTAAAATTAGATTTCAAGAATGCATATAATCTCATGAAAAGAAACGTGGTATTAGGAGCTGTACAAGAACATTTCCCTGGTCTCTTCCCTTTTGTTTCAGCTGAATACAGCAAGGAATCAATGTTCCTGTTTGGAGAGCATGAAATCACATCATCAGAGGGTGTCCAGCAAAGGGATCCTATCACACCATTTCTGTTCTGTATAGCAGTTAGAAAAATCACCGTCAGACTGTAAAGTGAGCTGAACATTTGGTTCCTGGGTAATGGCACACTAGCAGGTACAAAGGAGTCCCTTCTAGACGATCTTACACAGATGATGACATGGGGACAGAAAATGGGTCTCATCCTGAATACATCCAAACGTCAAATTATTTCAATCAACAATTGGTAGATGCAGTGAGATCAAACCTACCAGGAGCATCAGTCATTGCCCCCACAAGTAGCATCTTTCTTGGAGCACCTCCGGGAAGTGATGAAATTGACACAATTCTCGGGAAGAAACTGGAAGAGTTGAGAATGGAACAACGAATAGGCAATCTTGACGGCCACGATGTCTTGTACCTTCTCACAAAGTGCTTGAGTCTGCCCAGGTTGACATATTTCCTAAGATGTGCACCTTCATATGATAACCCTATACTGCACGAATATGACAGTATCCTGAGGCAGATTTTTACGAAAGTACTTAACCTTACTCTAGAAGACGGGCAGTGGAACCAAGCTACACTTCCAGTCAGACAAGGAGGCATTGGTGTCCGCAAGTCATCACAGATTACATTAACTGCTTTTCTCTTTTTATGTATTGCATCCAGAGGGCTTGTAGCAACGATTCTCCCTGAACATCTTAGGGACAAGACTGGAGTCCAGGACCAGAAGTTCATTGACGGAGCCGTGATCTGGGATAATCTAACGGGCTCTGAAAACAAACGTCCTCCCCCAATAACTACAAACAGTCACACTGGGATGGCCCAGTAGTGGAGAACATAGCCTCAGCAATGCTTTTGAGAATGTCGGAGAATGAGAGAGCCCGCCTTCTAGCAGTGAGAGCTCCTCATGCAGGGGACTTTCTGTTGGCTGTTCACATCTCCAGCCTTGGCACACGCCTCGACCCACAGACCATCCACACTGGTGTCGCCCTTCGACTTGCCGCCCCTGTTCTCGATGAACACAGTTGTATTTATGGCTGTGAAGCAGCAGACCGATTCGGGTACCTTGGTCTTGTGTGCCGTAAATCCGAGGGAAAGATTGCAAGACTTGAGGTCAATAACATTATCAAGAGGAGCCTCACAACAGCCGGATGCCCAGCAGTAAGGGAGCCGTCCCAACTATGCAGATCTGATGGCAGCCAAAAGCTCCCAAATGGTATCACACTTCATGCTTGGACAGACGGAAAGCAGGTGGTGTGGGACTACACATGTACATCTACCTTGGCTGATTCCTATCTCCATTACACCAGGAAGGAAAAAGGGGCAGCTGCCAGCTTCATTGAGTCCCGAAAGTCTAGAAAATACGGAGAACATGCCCATCATTATACGTTTGTTCCAATAGGCTCGGACACCCTTGGCTCATGGGGACAGAGCACATCTAAGTTCCTTAAAGAGCTAGGCAAAATACTCATCAGGGTAACTAAAGATCCCAGAGCAGCTGTTCAGAGGGGTAATGTCTGCTGTATTTTGGGCATGTGCCCATCTGCCGAATAGGCAGAACTTGCGATCTTGGCTTAAATAGCAACGCTGATCTTGACACATAGGACAAGCGAAAATTTGTGTATGCAATAATTTCGTCAAAATCATTCTTAACATAACGAAAAAATTATATTTCACTGTGTTTGTTTAGCATTAAATTATTGTAAACAAATCTGAAATATATTTAGCTAGGTTAGGCTAAAATAAATTGTTCTTGTTATAATAAGGTTAGGTAAGTTTTCTAAGATTCTTTGGAGCAAAATTATAAATTTTTACATTAACTTTAATGAAAAAATATATCTTTAAACGTATAAGAGAAAATTTTAGAAATGGACCGACCACATCGACTCAAGGTTGAGGGACTGATTACCTCACTCTGCTCCAGTTCTTAAAGATTCTCCTTTGTATGGACTGATGAAGCCACTGTGTGGCGAAACGTTTCCTCAATAAAGATACCCAAGAGTTGCACATGTGTCTAATTTATCAACATGTCGGTTCTCTGAACAATTCATCTACAAATATATATATATATATATATATATATATATATATATATATATATATATATATATATATATATATATATATATATATAATATGGGGCCCACCTCTGGTGTAAATTGTGGGACCCACAGCCTCGGAGAAGTGAATAAAAAGGCTTCAAGGAAGAATATTTGGATTTCGTCCTGAAGCCGTTTGAATATTCCACTTCCCCTACCACCCCATCTTTTAATATATATTTTTTTTACCAATAGGAATATTTTATTACATAATATGGTACAGAAGATTTAAGAGATACATTGTTGATTATATATATATATATATATATATATATATATATATATATATATATATATATATATATATATATATATATATATATATATATATATATATATATATATATGGATTAAACAGCTACACTCTTCTTGCCGAATAAGTCAAACGAAAATTTGTGTATGCAATAATTTCGCAAAAATCGTTCTGAACCTAACGATATTAATATATTTCATTGTGTTTGTTTATTAGTAATTTATTGTTAACTTATCTAAAATATATTTAATTGGATTAGGCTAAATTAAATTGCGCTTGTTATAATAAGCTTAGATAAGTTTTCTAAGCTTCTCTGGGCACACGCCCCAGCTCTGAGGAGCTGGATGAGATTTTCGCCTTATAATCGGTGATATACACGTAACAACGTGTACCGTATATGCCACCTTTATATTAACAATGTATCTCTTAAATCTTCTATATATATATATATATATATATATATATATTATAGGTAGTAGGTTGGTAGACAGCAACCGCCCAGGGAGGTACTACCGTCCTGCCAAGTGAGTGTAAAACGAAAGCCTGTAATTGTTTTACATGATGGTAGGATTGCTGGTGTCCTTTTTTCTGTCTCATGAACATGCAAGATTTCAGGTACGTCTTGCTACTTCTACTTACACTTAGGTCACACTACACATACATGTACAAGCACATATATGCACACCCCTCTGGGTTTTCTTCTATTTTCTTTCTAGTTCTTATTCTTGTTTATTTCCTCTTATCTCCATGGGGAAGTGGAACAGAATTCTTCCTCCGTAAGCCATGCGTGTTGTAAGAGGCGACTAAAATGCCGGGAGCAAGGGGCTAGTAACCTCTTCTCCTGTATATATTACTAAATGTAAAAGGAGAAACTTTCGTTTTTCCTTTTGGGCCACCCCGCCTCGGTGGGATACGGCTGGTGTGTTGAAAGAAGAAGAAGATATATATATATATATATATATATATATATATATATATATATATATATACACATGTACTTAAACGTATTAGAGAAAACTTTAGAATGGACTTAATTTTAAATGGGTTTTTGCTAATTGTCCAATTTTACTTATTCAACACGACATATATATGAACTACTTCCACTCGGGAATCCTACCTACCAGTGACACTGTCTTCGTCTGCTACACGTCCCTCATCTAACGTCAGTATATAAGCGACTGTCTTCCTATTTTTCCTTCAGATGCTTCAAGACTATGGTGCTCTTCACCAATTCCAAGGCAGAGGGACCGATTACCTCATCTTTTGTATATAGTTCTTGTGAAGGCTTACTCAGCCCTGTAACAACTTCAGACAGTATTGCCAAGGCTGGCTCCTCCTCAGGAAAATTAGTGAATAGAAAAAGAAATAATAACAGACAAACATAAACACTTTATTATATAGAAAATATAAAATATAAAACACTTAAATATGAAATATTAATCCTACATTAAAGAAAATGAAAAATGAAAAATATAAATGATAACTGAATTCAACGCTAATATGTATAGGGGTGTCTGGTGTTGGTGACACTGTGTTGTTGAAATCGTAGCCGTTGCTGATGATGGGGGGGGGGGAGGGTCGCAGGTGTTGGTTACAACCCACTGGCTAGTTCTTCACAGTAGATAGAGCCTTGAGTAGTATCCCGATGACAGGAAAGCAGGTTCTTTACCGCTGCAATGATGTGGGGTTACGTCCTGCAATTTCATACAGGTGCACAGGTAATTAAATCCAAAATGGGACGTCTCCAGGACGTTAGTCCATCTCCTGTTCTTCTCGTTGATTGACAGGTGACCCTCACTGTCATCCAAGCTGAAAAGATAGACAGGTTACCCACTGCTTAAATAATCACTCTCCATGGCAAGTACAATACTCAAAAGACGTGGTGATTATTACAACAGTCAACCTAGAGCAAGACTGAAAGAACTAAGTTTATTATTGGTCAAAAGTGAAGCTTTTAACCAATAAATCCACTAGAATACAAGGCAGGCATGTACTTACAGTAGTGTTGGGAGCTGTGAGTCGAGTGATTTACTGTTTGACCAGAGCCCCCCACGTCACCTTTCGGGGGGGGGGGAAGAGGGAGGGGAAGGGATAGCGGGAGCTAGACTGACCCTACCTTAACAAGCAGCCGGCAGTCAAACTATCACTTTCAGGGAGGGGGAAAAAAGGTGGGAAAAACGGGAGCTTGACTTACCCTACCTTAACTAGTAGCCGGCAATGAAACTATCGTTACTATATCGCTACTCCTATCTATTGAACTTTTCCCTCACACTCCCCCATACCAAGACTTATAGTCAAGGAGTATAAGAAGAATAGGCGAGGAAAAAGTTCTAACATGTGGAAGTCGCGTAAGGCAACAAATCTTCTACTGACTGTCACGACTTAACCAGTCAGAGAAATAATTGGATAAACAATTGATATACACAATATGGAACTTAAAAGCCTGGAGTGCCAATGTCCACCTCAAGAGGCGACTGTTGGTTCCCTTAAAAGTTTCTAGGTATATCAAAGGTTTGTGGTCCGTTTCTAAAATGAATTCTTTTCCCAGCAAATAAAATTTAAGTTTGGAGATACCCCACACAAGGGCTAAACATTCCTTTTCTATTGTGGAGTATCTTGTTTCTGCGGGAAGGAGTTTCCAGCTTAGGAAGCATACAGGGAAGGGAGTACCATCATGGTATTGTAGTAACACCGCACCTAAGCCAATATTGGAGGCATCAGTTCTCAAACAAAATGTTTTATTAATATCAGGAATCTTAAGTATAGGGACTTTCGAAAAGATGCTTTTAATCTCATTAAACTTTTCCCGAGCTACGTCGGAAAGTTCAAGAGGTTCCTTCACAGACTTTTTAAGGAAGTCTGATAAGATGCCTGTAAGATCAGTAAGGTTCGGGATAAACAGTGCATAAAAATTTACAGAACCAAGAAAGCTTCGCATGAGCTTCTTGGTTTTGGGATATTTAAATTCTAATAAATCTTTGATCTTACTGGGGAGAGGCTGCAGAGTGTTATTAGAAAGTATCAGTCCAAGATATCTAATCTTGTTATACCCAAGGAAGCATTTCTTCGGTTTGGCAGTGAGGCCACGTGAGCGTAACCTACGCAAAACTGATGTTAATGTTTGGATATGTTCGCCCCACGTAGATGTCATTACGTAAATGTTATCAAAATAAACTGAAACATTTGGCATATTACCCAAGACCTTTCTCATCAGTCTCACGTAGGTAGCACAGGCAGTTACGAAACCGAAGGGCATAGTTCTATACTGCATCAGTCCTTGGTGTGTACGAAAAGCGGTGTACTGCTTAGAAGAAGGTTCTAACATTACCTGATGATATGCCTGCGCAATATCAATCTCTGAAAAGAAGGAAGAGTCATAAAATTTGTGTAGATCGCTATCTATTAAGAGCATAGGCTCAGCATCCCACCGAGTTATAGCATTAAGGCCTCTGAAGTCAATAGCAAGTCTATATGAATTATCCTCCTTCTTAACCATGACTACTGGTGAACAATATGAAGATACTGAAGGTTCAATGATCTTTAGTTTTAATAATTTGTCTATCTCTCGGTCAAATGCATCCCTAAGGTGAACTGAACTGGGTATAATTTCCGTTTGATAGGATTGTCCGTCAATAAGTCAATCTTATGGAGTACCGTGGAGGTAACACCTGGAATATCAGTAAAGACGTCAGAAAAGTTACTCACACATTGAAGTAGTTCATGTCTCTTATGGTCATCCAAAGATTCATTAATATTAATGTTGGTTGCGTCCGAGTGGTCAAAAGTCACCAAGTCATGTAGTTCTTCATCATTGTCTAAGTTAGAGGTGTCAATTACGCACACTTTACATTCTTCGGTTATTTTATCAAGTTCGTGTGGAAAAACTAAGTCAAAGTTATTAAGGCAGTTAACCGAATTTCTTCTGTAGTATTTCTTATGGATGTTGATATGATAAAGCTTAGGTTTCCCCTTGACTTCTATGAGGTAGTCAACTTTCCCACAAATTTTTAATACTTTATATGGACCTTTCCATGCTACTAATAATTTATTTGACTTGATAGGCAAAAGTACCAGAACTTCAACCCCTACGTTAAAACTTCTCCTCTGACTTTTGGAGTCAAAATAGGTTTTGTACTGGTCCAGTGACAAACTTATGTTTTTCGAAACTATGTCAGAGGTCTCCTCAAGTTTGGATTTAAGGTCAAGGAGGAACTGGTAAGAAGACTGAACCTCAGCATTTACCTCCTCATTAGTCCATAAGTCATGAAGGATGGACAGTTGACCTCTGGCCTGTCTACCATAGAGAAGTTCAAAAGGTGAAAACCCCAAAGAGTCACTGGGAACTTCCCTCATGGCAAACAAAGCACAGGGTAAGTAACGATGCCACTCCTTAGGTTTAAGGGAGCAAAGTCTCCTTAAAATGGACTTGAGAATTGAATGCTGGCGCTCAATCCTCCCATTACAGCTGGGATGATAGGGTGTGGTGAAGAGAGGCTGCTTCACTCCCAGAAGTTGGTATAGATGTTGCATTAATTCAGATGTGAATTGTGTCCCCCGGTCAGACAAAATTTCTCTAGGGATTCCCATTCTGGAGAAGATGGACAAAAGGGCTTCAGCCACCTCTGTAGTAGTTATGGTCTTTAAGGGAACGGCTTCAGGGAAACTCGAAGCGTAATCAACTAATGTTAATATATATCTATGTCCCCCAGATGAAAGTGTAGATAAAGGACCAACGATGTCAATAGCTACTCTTTCAAATGGTACCGTAAAGATTGGCATTTTGACCATAGGTACTCGCCTGGTACCTCGGGAGGATGACAGTTGGCAAACTCTACAATAAGTAAGGACATCTGAGGACATTTTAGGCCAGAAATAGGTTTCCGTAATTTTATTTAAAGTTTTACGGTGCGAGAAATGTCCGGCCACTGGCAGGTCATGAGCCATTTTAAGAACAGTCTCTCTGCATTGACTTGGAACAACTAAGATGGAATAGTCTATCTCATCTGAATTCAATTTGAATACTGACTTGTACAAGATACCTTTTATATATTCAAATTTATATGAAAAGTTTTCCTTTGGATAACTTGATTTTGTTTAGCGGCATTATGGCAATTCTGAAGAGAAGGCAATTACGTTGTAAATTGACAAAGGAGTCCTTCGATATATCTAAAGGCTTAAAGTCACGGAAAATCAAAGGATGGACAGTAGGAGAAACTTGGGCTTTGGTCTGAGCCCTAGTCAAGACATTTATGGTATCAGAGGTGATATCTTCACTTTCATCTAACAAGTGAACCGGTGATCCTACTACCTCGCTTTCGAGAGTAGCATCACTGGTTTTTAATCCCACATGAATCTCACGAGACATTGTCTCATCTGAGCTTTCGAGGGGCTTCTCTGACTTTACAGGAAGAGGATCTGAAACACTTATGTCCATCTTTGGCGATGAAAGGTCAACCTCAGAAGGAAGAATGGCACCTTTAACATTACCTATTAGTACGGAGCAAGAAGTGA
Organism: Cherax quadricarinatus; assembly: GCF_038502225.1. Taxonomy (NCBI): domain Eukaryota; kingdom Metazoa; phylum Arthropoda; class Malacostraca; order Decapoda; family Parastacidae; genus Cherax; species Cherax quadricarinatus. The sequence continues at coordinate 17,062,532 of NC_091381.1, forward strand.
TGGGAGCTAGTACGGCTTCAGACCAACCTGTGAACCATTTAGACCTAATGTAACAACGGATGGTAGGAAAAGTGTCTGTACGGCCCAAGTAGTCCGAAAGTATAGCAGAAGAATGAGTTTCTTTAAGATTAGGGAACAGCTTATCAGAAATTACTACACCTGTGCATCCAGTGTCTCGTAAAATGGTAGATACATTAAGTCTATTAACTGTTCCTGAACAGAAGGGTGCTTGGTCATTACAGTCTTTAAAACATCTTCCAACTTTTTGGACCTTCTTAGAAGGACATTCTGGACGTTTATGTCCCTTAACACCACACAAATGACAAACAGGAATAAAAGAAGTCATTTTACTTTCCACTAGAGGCTTTGATTTCTTAAGGTCTGATGAACCCTTGCCCTTAGGGTTCGATCCCTTTAGGTCTTTATAGGAATTGTGAGCCTCAGCATACAGGTCAGCAGCCTCAACAACTTCCTCAGCTTTAATCAGGTTACGTTCTCTGATGAATGTTCGTATCTGGTGGGGAAGAGCTGTCAGGAACTGGTCAGCAACCATGAAGTCTCTAAGAGATTCATAACTGTGATCGATTCCTGAACTCTCTATCCAAAAGTCGAACAAACGAAAGAGTGTTACCTGTAGCTGCTGAAAGTTCTGGCCAGGCTGTAAGGTGGCATACCTGAAATCTTTCCTGTAAGAATTAGTGGTTTTTTGATATGCTTTAAGGATCGTCTTCTTCAGTAGGTTATAATTGCATATATCCTGCGACAAAGTTGCATAGATATTCAAAGCGGTACCAGAAAATAACATTCCTAACCTGGTAGCCCAGGTGTCAGCAGGCCATTCACAGAGGGTAGCGGTATTTTCAAACCTGATAATGTAAGAAGTTATGTCTTCCCCCTCTGTGAAGGGAGGTAAATTAGGTGTTGGAATATGTGCACTAGCTGCACGTTGTTCCATTACTCCTTCATCTAATTGCTGTTGTGAGAAAGTTTATTTCTTATTCTCTAATTCAAGGTGAGTTTGTAATAGCTTGCTATCCTTTTCTCTCTCCCTTAACTCATATTCTCTGTCTTTTGCTCTTTCTTCAAGTTCCCTTAATTTAACCTGTTCCTCACGTATCTTAGCTTCTTCCTCACGTACTCTTGCTCTATCCTCACGATCAAGTGTATCACGCTCCTTTTTGTCTTCTCTTTCGATTCTCTCTCTCTCCTTTTTCTCTTCTCTTTCGATTCTCTCTCTCTCCTTTTTCTCTTCTCTTTCCCTTTCTAACTGTCTTCTCTCTCAATTCTCTTTCAAGTCTTTCCTGGATCTTAGCACTAATGAAAGATTCTAATTTTTCCCCTGTTATTCCTAACTTACTTCCAGCATTCATCCAAAACTGGTATTCATCCATACTTGCAAGAATAACTTAAACTATCAGGGGAAATGAAACGGGTATTAAAGAAAATGGAGGGTTCAATTCCTGCTCCGCTCAAACTGTAAATAAACCAGAGGGCTCGATCCCTGCTTCAATTAAACTATATGTATTAATTAAAACGAAGGGTTCTATGCCAGCTCCGAGCAAACAGTAAGTAGAATGGGGTCACTTGACCATCCAATCTTCTCACCAACAAATCAAGAGTGTCCTATGACAGTTCCCTTGATATAATAGAGCTCAATGAAACAAGTTCTCACTGGAAAATCTCGGGTCCATAGAGTCTAATCCTCCAAGATGTTTCTAGCTCACAAGAATGGTGGCAAAATTAACTGTTATATCCTGCCTGACTTGACTTACAATAAATTGAGACTATAACAATCACCAAATCTTTTAAATACCTCTACAGTAGTCCTACCATAGAGAATGATTACTAATGGCTGGTGGTAACCGCCTGTGGTATGCGGTGTTGAAGTTCCAATGGTAGATTCGAGCTGGAATTGAATCTTGAATCAGTAGAGTTGATCCTGGCAAGGTCGCCACTTGTGAAGGCTTACTCAGCCCTGTAACAACTTCAGACAGTATTACCAAGGCTGGCTCCTCCTCAGGAAAATTAGTGAATAGAAAAAGAAATAATAACAGACAAACATAAACACTTTATTATATAGAAAATATAAAATATAAAACACTTAAATGTGAAATATTAATCCTACATTAAAGAAAATGAAAAATTAAAAATATAAATGATAACTGAATTCAACGCTAATATGTATAGGGGTGTCTGGTGTTGGTGACACTGTGTTGTTGAAATCGTAGCCGTTGCTGATGATGGGGGGGGGGGCGGGGTCGCAGGTGTTGGTTACAACCCACTGGCTAGTTCTTCACAGTAGATAGAGCCTTGAGTAGTATCCCGATGACAGGAAAGCAGGTTCTTTACCGCTGTAATGATGTGGGGTTACGTCCTGCAATTTCATACAGGTGCACAGGTAATTAAATCCAAAATGGGACGTCTCCAGGACGTTAGTCCGTCTCCTGTTCTTCTCGTTGATTGACAGGTGACCCTCACTGTCATCCAAGCTGAAAAGATAGACAGGTTTCCCACTGCTTAAATAATCACTCTCCATGGCAAGTACAATACTCAAAAGACATGGTGATTATTATAACAGTCAACCTAAAGCAAGACTGAAAGAACTAAGTTTATTATTGATCAAAAGTGAAGCTTTTAACCAATAAATCCACTAGAATACAAGGCAGGCATGTACTTACAGTAGTGGTAGGTAAGACACATAGGCAACAGTTAGGCAACTTTATTCCGAAACGTTTCGCCTACACAGTAGGCTTCTTCAGTCGAATACAGAAAGTAGGCAGGAACAGTAGAGATGTGAAGACGATGTAATCAGTCCATCACCCTTAAAGTCGTAGAATTTTGAGGTTGTCAGTCCCTCGGCCTGGAGAAGTTCAGTTCCATAGTCAGGAACTATCTGAAGATCAAGCGACATCTCTACTGTTCCTGCCTACTTTCTGTATTCGACTGAAGAAGCCTACTGTGTAGGCGAAACGTTTCGGAATAAAGTTGCCTAACTGTTGCCTATGTGTCTTACCTTCCAACCTGTCGGTATTGTATACCATTTTGATGTTCACTTAACAGTAGTGTTGGGAGCTGTGAGTCGAGTGATTTACTGTTTGACCAGAGCCCCACACGTCACCTTTCGGGGGGGGGGAAGAGGGAGGGGAAGGGATAGCGGGAGCTAGACTGACCCTACCTTAACAAGCAGCCGGCAATCAAACTATCACTTTCAGGGAGGGGGAAAAAAGGCGGGAAAACGGGAGCTTGACTTACCCTACCTTAACTAGTAGCCGGCAATGAAACTATCGTTACTATATCGCTACTCCTATCTATTGAACTTTTCCCTCACAGTTCTACATTCTTCACATTGTATGCTTGTACTGATTAAGCTGCTGGATGGCGGAACGTCTACAAATAAAGATGTCCAGGTGTGGCACATGTATCTAATTCTTCAATTGTGCAGGCCTAGCTGACATAAATTACACACTATAAAGATAGTCCCTGGTTATGCAGAGCAATTTCTGGCAAATAGGTTAATTTTGTCCCCAGTAGAATGTACAGAAAGCTTTCACTGCACATTTAAGTGCGATAAAACACCTAAATTGCCGGGAACGGTTGAAGTCCCTTGATTTGTATTTCCGGGAACGTAAGAGAGAAAGATACATGATAATATACATTTGGAAAATGTTAGAGGGATTAGTACCAAATTTGCACACGAAAATCACTCCCAACAAAAGCAAAAGACTCGGCAAGAGATGCAATGTTTCCTCAATGAAAAGCAGGGGAGCCATTGAGTACACTATGAGACAATGCAACAAGTGTCAGGGACCCAAGAGTGTTCAACTGTCTCCCAGCATACATATGGGGGATTACTAATAGACCCCTGGCTCTCTTCAAGAATTCGCTGGACAGGCACCAAGGTCAGTATCTGATCAGCCATGTATATATGTAATCTACATTTTTCTAAGGGTACCCGAAGTGCTGTTATAATAAATTTCCCTGTAAATATTGTAACTGCAAGTTTGTTGGACACTGCGTGTATTTTACGGTCTGCATTATAGGCCCTTTTATGTCATGTGTCACGCCCTAGGAAACGCTACTGTCAGTCATTGTTTACACATGTGAGGAAAGTTCACTGTCCCTTGATGTGCGAACAAACCTGATGACCAGTACAGCCCTGTGAACAACCTATATATTAGAAGATTTAGGTTCCAGTGCTGACGTCTCCTGGCTTCATCCTCCACTATGCTTATTGAGCACGCCGCTTTCTCTTCCACATGATAAATGGGAGAGTTTTTGTGGCCTGCTAGAAATATGTAAATTTTCTGGTAGCCAAAGCCAGTCCTACAGGGATTAATTCCTTTTTTCCCTTCTGACCACTTGTAGTGTCGTATCGAGATGATACGAGGTGCATGGCCAAAACAAAATGTAGACAGTAAGCCTACAGCTACTTTTCATAGTCTCCCCTTGGAGCGAGTTGTTATGGGCCTCATTTCTCTGTGGGCACTGCCTCAAGTTAGACATTCACAGTTATATCTCTATCACTCGTCAACCGGCGGCCTGCCTGGTAACAGCTCCACTGCGCGGACTGGCTTTGACACACCTCATGCTGCCCGCTATGAACCTTATTATTCCAAGAAAGAAGTTAGTCAACGGTCATAATCTCACCTACCTCTGCACTGCCTGGCAAGTTATTAGATCAGCCCAAAAGATAGTTATAACACTAATGACAATGTTGCCACCCGTACGGGGAATCAAACCCCTGACCTCAGTGTGTGAGCTAAGTAAGCTACTGTCCACCTGACTCCTGTCATTATATATACTCTTCTTAGTTATCTCTGTATCCGGCCAAGATGACGGTAGACAAGGCTGAGGAGATGTGCCAGTACTGTCAGCACGTTGTCCAGCAGCCCCTAACACACTATCTTCTGGAGTGCAAAGTTACTGAGACACTCCGCAGGCATCTAGGAGTGATATTCCCTCCCGAAGAGGATCCAGAGATGACTGCGGCCACACTAGTGTACCATGGAGTCAACGAACCAGACAAGCTGTTACCCGTGATAACGACATATCCTCCTCCTCGCTAGTGTCCATAGTTAGGAGTACATATGGTGTTATCGCTTATGAGATGCACCAGTTGAACTGACTAGAAGAGTGCTTGAGCAGCATACGTCGCGTCATTGTAGAAACCTTTCTCCCTCGCGAGCCAGAGACGGGTCATCGCAAGATTGAGACCCGTGCCAGGACTACGGTCTTGGCGAACATTATACATACTTATCTCTGTATCAGGACTCAAGAAGCCACTCGTGGCAATACGCTTCCTTTAATAAGTGTCGTGAACTGCACATAAATGTCTTTTTCCACATCAGAGCAGATGAGGGAGGTGCAGCAGACGAAGGTATTATAACTGATGGGCGAGATTCCCCAATGGAAGTTGGTCATTCCCAGTAGTTATGCTAGGAGTTAGCAAGTAGGCTATGGTGATTTCCTCACTATCCTAACCTAACCTCCTTGCTAACTCCTGGCCAAACTTTCGGGCACGGCCTACTTCCACTGAGAAATCCCACCTACCAGTGACAATAAATTTGTCTGCTGCATTTCATCTAACTCTAGAATTTAATCACCTCACTCTTGAAGTCACTAAGCTCATTACATATACGCACATCGTCTTTCCCCCTCTTTCACCATATGGAGAAAACCGGACCAGGATATGTTGACGATCCTTCTTGTTTCCCCGTAAATAATGTAATTTTTAGGTAAGCATATAATAGAAGCAGGAACACTGCAGCAGGCCTACTGGCTCATACTAGGCAGTTTCTCCACAAACCCAAGCCTGGTAATAAAAATAATTTATCAAGCCATTTTCAGTGCTACACAAGGAATAAACCTTGAAAACCTTATTAACATATTAGGTCTAACTCAAATTCCATCCTCTCACTCATGTATTTTTCTAACCTATATTTGAAGCTACCCAAGGTTTTAGCATCAATGACCCTACTATTCAGTTTGTTCCACTTATCGATTACTCTGTTTCCAAACCATTACTTTCGTATATCCTTGCTAAACTTAAACTTATCTAATATGAATGCATTTTCCTCAGAAACTTATTAATATTTCCAATTATTCATTTCAGTCATGTCGCCCATCATCCTACGTTTTATAAGAGAATTTAGGTTTATTTAGAGGATTATTGTTTACATTTTGCTCTGAATGTTCTTCACTGAATTTATATCCGTTCCACAGTAGGGAAAACAGAAATGAGCTACATAATCTTAGTAAGATATGTACAGCTGTAATATAACGTCTTGACACCTGTTGCATATACTTCTTGATAAAAATCTCAGTTAACCTTATTACGCATACACAGGCATTTCTGTCTTGGACTAGGGTTGTTGTATATAATATCTCCCGAAGCCATTTCACATTCTGTATAGCCGTGATCTAAATTATTTAGTTTATAAATGCTTGGGTAATTTATATTCCCATGCTTCAGAACTTTGCATTTATCTGCATTGAGCAACATTTGCCATTTTTCTGACCACAACATTACTTTGACTAAATTCTCCTGAAGTTCAGTGGCATCCTCCTCTAAACAAATTATCGTCCCTATTTTTGTGCCGTATGCGAACTTGATTAAATCACTTGCTATTCCCTCGTCAAGCTTATTAATGTATATTATGAACAACAATTGACCAAAAAAACTGACTATTGTGGAACACAATTTGTGACTGATCTCCACTCGGATCACACTATTTATGCTGACTCTCTGCTGCCTATTGTTCAGTCATGATTCAGACCATGACAGGACTTTTTACCCTATACCATGAGCTGCCACTTTATGTAAGTCATTTATTTGTTACTCTAACGAAAGTTTTACTAAAATCCAGGTGTACAATATCGTTTTCTTTATCATGATTAACTACCTCAAATGCTTTACTAAAGAAAGGCAGTAAATTAGTCAGCAGAAATGGCCATTCGTGAATCCATGTTGAGTGTCATGAAGCAAATTATGCTTTTCCAGATGGCTTCTCGTAATATCAATTCTAACCGTTTCTAGTAAATTGCCTACAATTAGCATGAAGCTTATCGGGCGGTAATATGATGGCAACGACTTATCCACTGTTTTAAAAACAGGAGTTATATTAATCATTTACCCCGTCTAGATGCATAAGAACATAAAGAAGGAACACTGCAACAGGCCTACTGACCAATACGGAGCAGGTCCATGTCCCCCCCCTTCCCCCCCGAATTAGCCCAATGACCCACCCAGTCTGGTCACCTCCACTCAAGGATGGAGCACGGCACCAGACCCAGCAGCACAAGCTAGTCAGGTCCAACTCACACCCACCCACACCCAATCATGTATTTATCTAACCTATTTTTAAAACTACACAACGCTTTAGCCTGAATGCCTACTTGGGAGTATGTTCCACTCATCCACGACTCTATTACCAAACCAGTGCTTCCCTATATCCTCCCTGAATCTGAATTTTTCCAACTTGAAACCATTGCTGCGAGTCCTATCTTAGCTGGAAATTTTCAGCACGCTATTTACATCCTCTTTATTTATTCCTGTTTTCCATTTATACACCTCGATCATATCCTCCCAAATTCTACGCCTTTCGAGAGAGTGCAGATTCAGGGCCCTCAGTCTATCCTCATATGGAAGGTTTCTGATACATGGATCATCTTTGTCATCCTCCTCTGTACGTTTTCCAGAGCATTTATATGCATTCTATAATACGGTGACCAGAACTGAGCAGCATATTCTAAATAACGCCTAACCAAGGATATATAAAGTTGAAGAACAACCTGAGGACTTCTATTATTTATACTTCTAGATATGAAGCCAAGAATTCTGTTAGCTTTATTACTAACACTTATGCACTGTTGTCTTGGTTTTAGATTACTGGCAACCAGAACTCCTAAATCATTTTCACAATCAGTATTAAGATCTACATTATTTAGTTTATGTGTGTCATGGTTATTTACCTGTCCAACATTTAGAACTTTGCATTTGTCAATATTAAACTGCATCTACCACTTCTCCGACCATTGCATCAGTCTATTCAAATCATCCTGGAGTGCTCTAGTGTCCTCATTAGAATAAATTGGACTGCCTGTTTTGGTGTCATCAGCAAATTTGCTTATGTCGCTATTTATTCCCTCATCTATGTCGTTTATGTAAATTGTGAACAACAACGGGACCAACACTGACCCCTGAGGAACACCGCTTGTGACGTGCCCCCATTCTGATTTCTCCCCATTTATGCAAACTCTCTGCTACCTATTTGTCAGCCATGCCTCTACCCAGGAAAAAATTTCTCCTATTCCGTGTGCCTTAAGTTTCCTCAATAGCCTCTGATGTGGAACTCTGTCGAAAGCTTTACTGAAGCCCATATACACAACATCATATTCATTACCATGATCTACCTCCTCAAACACCTTAGTGAAAAAAGTTAGTAAATTCGTAAGACAGGAACGCCCCTTTGTAAAACCGTGTTGAGATTCATTAATCGATCTGTGCCTATCAAGATGGCTACGAATTGCTTCGGCAATTATTGATTCCATAAATTTTCCCGCTATGGAGGTAAGGCTTATTGGTCTATCGTTCGAAGCCAAGGACCAACCTTGTAAACAGGTATTACATTTGCCATTTTCCACGTATCAAGCACTATGCCAGTTTGTAGTGATATGTTAAAAAGATTAGACAAAGGTATGCTAAGTTCCTCTTTACATTGCTTTAACACCCTTGCAAACAGTTCATCAGGGCCTGGGGATTTGTTAGGTTTTAGTTTCTCTATTTGTCTGAGGACCATGTCACTAGTTGCCGAAATCGTACATAGTTTATTATCGTGTTCTACATACTCTATTATTTCAGGGATATCGCTAGTATTTTCCTGGATGAAAACTGAGAGGAAGTAGGTATTGAGAATTTCACACATATCCTTATCACTGTCAGTGACCTGGCCAGAGTTGCTCTTAAGTGGGCCAATCTTGTCCCTAATCTTACTTCTGTATACCTGAAAGAACCCTTTTGGGTTAGTCTTTGAATTCCTTGCGACCTTAGACTCATAATCCATTTTTGCTTTTCTTATTCCTTTCTTTATTTCTCTCTCTAATTGAATATATTGATTTTATAACTGCCCATCCCATCTTTTGATACGCCTATATATGCCTCTCTTTTGACCAATGAGATGTTTTAATCTATTGTTCATCCATTTGGGATCATTTTTGTTACATCTAATTTTCCTACTCAGAACAAAAGTTGTCTGGCAGCTAGAACTATGCTCTGAAAAACGTCATACTGGCAACCAAGGTCACCTACCTGAACCATAGTCAGGACATCCCAATTTAGCCCACCCAGGTAATTTTTCAGTCCCATGAAGTCGGCCAAGCGAAAATCTGGGACAGAGATTTGATTGCAGTTATCTGGGTAATTCCATGATATATTGAAACTAAGTGATTTGTGATCACTTTCCCCAAGCTCATCATTAACCTCAAGATTATTAATTAGTGACTCTTTGTTGGCAAGAACCAAGTCAAGCAGATTGTTTCCTCTAGTTGGTTCTGTCACAATCTGTTCTAAAAAGCAATCCTGGACCGTATCAAGAAAGTCAGTAGACTCAAGATTTTCTGTCATATTGTTCCAATCAATTTGTCTACAGTTAAAATCTCCCATTATCAAAACATTTTCATATCTAAATGCCTTATGAATTTCGTCCCGTAACAGCTTACTGCACTCCCTATCAAGGTTTGGGGGCCTATAAATCACACCCAAAATTAATTTGTCATGTCCCTCGAGAAACTGTAGCCAAACAGATTCTGTGTTCGATGTTTCTAATCTTATATCATGTCTAAGACAGCAATTTAAATTTTCTCTGACAAACATCGCCACTCCACCACCCTTCCTGTTGACCCTATCAGTGTGGAATAGTTTATAACCCTGTATGTTGCATTCAGAAGGCATTTCTCTATCTTTCAGGTTGAACCAGGTCTCTGTTATACCAATAATATCTATATTACCTGCACTTGCAAGTAATCTTAGCACATCTATCTTATTTCTTAGACCTCTACTATTTGTATAGTAAACCTTAAGGGAGCTAGTCACTCGTTGCCCTCTACTATCTCTCTTTGTTTGTTGATCAATTGATTTGCCATTACTAGCAACTTTATTTTGAATATTGTCTTTTAAACATATCCCTGAGGTATCCCAGTAATAACTGCTGTTTTTAACCCTAATACTGCAACCTGATTGTTTCCCACAAACACCCATACCTCTATAATCTATCAGTTTAAATTCCTAGACAAGTCATCAATTACCCTCTCAATTGAATTGGCTAATGCAACCACTCCAACCCCAGAGAGATGAACCCCATCCCTTGCATACATATCACGTTTGCCAAAGAATAGGTCCCAGTTATCAATGAATGGGATTGCAAGTTCCTTGAAGTACCTGTCTAGCCAGCAATTTATACCAATTGCCCTAGACATTCATTCATTGCCCACTCCCTTTCTAGGCAAGATGCTACATATGACTGGGATCCCTCCCTTAGACCTAACTACTTCTATTGCTGACCTGTACTTATGCAGCAGCTCCTCTCTCCTGCCCTTCCCAGTGTCATTACCCTCAGCACTAAGACAGATAATGGGCTTGTTCCCATTACCTGCCATAATATTATCCAACCTTAAACATTAAACCTGCGTGAAGAGATATATTAAAAATGGTTAATGGTTCACTAGATTTCATTTTGCACTCTTTAAGAGCCCTTAAAAATAATTCATCAGGGTCTTGAGATTTAATTTTCTTTAATAGGTTAACGTGTATGATTACCATATCCTTAGTGACTCTGAGGTTACCTGATTTATTTTCTGGACAGTAAGTTGTCCAGACTTAATTTTACGTGGGATCAAACTTTTCTTTAACCTTTGCTCTGTGCATTTGGAAAACACTTACATACAAGTTTTCGAATTTTTAGCAACAATAATTTCTTAGTTCTGTTTAGTCTTCCTTATTTCTTTTTTGACCTCCCTGTTAATGTGAATATATTGATTTATGACATGACCCTCATTTCTTTTGAAAGTAACATTCAGCAAGCATGTCCTGATTCTTCATGTTATACCACGTCTCTGTTATGACAAATGTATCAGTGTTACCTACACTTGTAAGTTAATCTAAACTCGTTCATGTTATGCTCATATTATAATTATCTGTATGACCTTAAGACCACTGTAAAAAATTAATATTATATATACCAAATTTAAATAATTATTACAAAATTTAAATAATTATTACAAAATTGAAATAACAATTGCTTACTTTTTTCTTTGCTTTCTTGTTTACTCAAAAAATTACTAACTTACTTGATTGTTAAAAGTAAATCATTCTTATTTTCTTAACAGTTTTTATTAATTTTGGCAGTGCATGTCTCAATTTGCCTCTTAGGAAGAAATTCGAAAAAACTGTAATACTGTTTTGCATGCCATAATATCTAAGTGCTTCATCCGATTAGCTTTAGCACTACAGTTTTTTAGTTCCTTCAAACCTATTGTGCTGATGAATTTTATGATACGGTCTCTCTGAGATAATAGTGAGCCTCTTCAGTCTGGCTTCAAAACTGGTTTATATTTATGAGAAGTTTGCAATTAGTTTTGTGCCGCATATGTCTTAACCTGACATTTTTATTGTAGAAATTGGAATATTAGTTTCCATGTGATAATTTATGAAGGTCTGCTCTGATTAGCTTCAAAAATTCAACACGATTATTGTGCTTCATTAGAAGCTATACTGCACACTGTACTGTTCCTGTCGCGTGCATTAATACGTGGATACCTTTACTGGATCGTGCTGCTTCTGAAATGCAGTTAAACTGCTGAATTTAAGAAAGAAATCAATTTGTTTACCATAAGAGAGCTGAAACAGTGGAAGAACAGCTGACTTCGATGTGAAAAATATTTCAAGCTGCTTCGACACACCGAATCTTACTACCATATCTTGAGCCCAAAATATTACCCAATTTGGAAATTGATTCTTGCTCCTCCAGTCTTTTGGATAAAACGGCCGGGAAAGCTGCAAACTTTTAAGCCTCATAAATTCAGTGACGTAGGTCAGTGTGATGAACACTCCTCCTGGAAGCCTGACCACGAGCCGAGCCGCGGGGATGATGACGGTCGTAATCGACAACTGGAAGGTTGGAAGGTGATGGTGGGGAGGAAAATAGAGACATTAGAAATGCAATTCATGTATAGAAACACCTGTTTTTAACCTGACTAGGTCAAGAGTTACGAAGGAATAAATTAAACACTGCAACTCTCTTGAGAATGTATTCAGTCGAAGCTGCCACGAACTTTTGGTGAAAGCAGAGACGAACTCTGGTACTTAAATGGTTTTGGTTAGAAAGTAAATGAGAGTAAATGAAGTACACAGGGCAAACATGTAAGTAAAATTAAGAGATGGGCGGCACATAGGTGCATAGTACATGATATGTTCGTGAGTGCGTAGAAGAGCAAAGGAATATACTGAAGGACATGAATGAAAGTTAAAACAAGGGTATAATAGCTCGGAAGAATACAGGGAAGCATATATCAGTGCATTTGTGTGTGTATGTGAGTGCAGGAAGTACGTAGGTGTTCACATGAGTAGGCAACAGCACCTGAGAGTACTTGTATAAAGTACTTGGGAGTGCAAGAGAAAATATTAGAGTTCATTTAAGAATATGAGGCCATAAGATTATATAAGGAAACATGGGAGCCTGGAGGAGCCCATGGGAGCACACTGAAGTACACAAGAGTGCACGACAGTGAAAGTTCGTCGTTGTAGATGGAAGTACTTTGTTGTTCATGGGAGTATATTACAGTACATGAGAGAACACTACAATATGTAGGATTACTACGGGACGAGAAAGTAAGTGCGAGTATATAGGGTGCACGGAAGTAGTTGGGAAGATATGGAAGAACACGGATTTACCTATCAGTGTATGGGAATACACTGGAATAGTATCAATATACCGAAAACGTTAGTAACACAGAGGAATAACATCAGTGGAGTACCTGGACTACAAGGGGAAGCAGATAGACGCAGCGAACCTCACTATCAATGTAGAGATTCCCTGCTGAGAAAAATTAACTACAGTCTAGCTGTAGTTATAGTAAAGCTGAGATGCGAACAGCAACACTCTCGCTGATCAGGCTGTCATCAGGCGTGGCACAAGACTGGCCCCAGGAGTGATAACATTCGTCAAAGTCATTTTGATATCGTTATGTATGTATTTCCTTTTGGCTCTCTCAACAAGCCATGGGCTGATCTTATCAAACGGAAGGTCGAGTTTACACCCTTCTTGACTCTGCATGACTAAAACGAATTTAGCGGACGGAGGATCGAGCACTCATCAGTACTTGCGACTCCCACATTTCTAAGCAAACCTTCCACCAAGATGGAAAATTTGGCCTGCCTTCACACGGTAATTTCATCCTTAATGCACCACATAAATTGCTTTGGTAAAGCACTCACCAGTCCCGAGTCTTTTGCTGTAACATATTGATTTCTTTACCGTGCGTGGGAAGGGTAAGGCATGTAGAAGCCACAGAGAGAGAAATAGAGAGAGAAATAGAGAGAGAGAGAGAGAGAGAGAGAGAGAGAGAGAGAGAGAAAGAGAGGGAGAGAGAGAGAGAAAGAAGTGCGGGAGAGACAGAGAAGGGGCTTTTGATAGAGAGAACAGTGTAGAAGAAATAAATAGTTGTATGGGAGAGTTACGGTGAAATGCGGGAAAGATAGAGAAGGGTGTGGGAGATAGACATGGGTGTGGAAGATATATTGGAAAGTGTGGAAGACACAGAGTGGAGGTGGGGAGAGAAAAAAACAAGAATGCGGAAGACTCACAGGAAGAAGGATTTTTTTAATTTTTATTAATAAGTTAATTCACAAAATAACCCGCACATAGGAGAGAGGCGCTTACGACGACGTTTCGGTCCGACTTGGACCATTTACAAAGTCAGTGTGACTTTGTAAATGGTGAAAATCGGACAAAACGTCATCATAAGGGTTATTTGAGTACTGTTCCAGTCATGGTAATGTGCCTTTTTGTTATTAATAAATTAAATAAGATTCATCAGAAATATCCTGCTATGTTCTTCATAACAGTTGTACAGTGGAAACAAAGGTGGTACTGTTTCCCAGTAACATGCCATCACACAGGATGGCTGATGTCTATCATCCTGCGCTGATGGACATCGCAGGAGCAAGGAAGATATCATCAGGTATTCCATTAAAGGTTCATCAGCTACGGAAGCTTCATGGGAAGCGTTCCAGCAGAGATGTAGATCTTTCACTTGGGAATTACCATCTATCAGGATGTCCTATCCCATACATAGGAGAAATAAAACTTGTTTGAGGATACCACTGTCGTCATAGAGAAGGGAAATAACAATAAATATTGTATATAGACACAAAGAGAAAGATAGATAGATATATATATATATATATATATATATATATATATATATATATATATATATATATATATATATATATATATATATATATATATATATATAGATTGGTAGATTGGTAAAGCACTGCGTACCTTGTCATATAGGTTCGTAGGTTCGAGTCTCCTTCAGTCAGAGATCAGTGTTTGTTTGTTTTATATATATATATATATATATATATATATATATATATATATATATATATATATATATATATATATATATATATATATATATATATATATGCAATAAGATCACAGTAAACAGGTGATTTCAGAATATGCAAAACAACCACTATTCAACAAAACAACTCTATTCTTTCAGAGTGGTTGTTTTGCATATATATATATATATATATATATATATATATATATATATATATATATATATATATATATATATATATATATATAGAGAGAGAGAGAGAGAGAGAGAGAGAGAGAGAGAGATTTATCGTAGTAGTGTATATCGATATTCGCAATTGCAGTAACATATAGGAATGCAGATTTATTATAAGCCCAAGAATATATACTTGCTCAAGCCTCGCAACAACCACTCTGAGCATCATAAATAAACTGCCTCACTAGGACTAAACAACACCTACTAAATACTGACTGACACTGGAAAAGTTGAACAAGCCTAAGCTGCATTATATTACATTACCTAAGAGGTGAGGTAGCAAAGTTAAGATAAGGAAAGGGAATGCGAGCCATGTTGGCTCACATAGTTGATACACAGAACGATGGTCGGCATACACACATATACATTCATATAATTAAATTATTAAACAACTAGTTGAGTATCTGGATTCTTATAACATTATACATGCCAACATGTCTATACACTTAGAAATATACAGAATACCACCCGTACATATGTAAGGAACGTATAGCAAAGTAGATTTTTTTTTTATCTGTGTTTGGATATGATAATGTTTCCATCTCATTAGATACATTTAAGAGGATGGATATCGTATTAAGTTTAACGCAGGAATTATGTAATATTCAGAAGAAATCAGTGAATATAAAATTCTTCAAACACACACACACACACACACACACACACACACACACACACACACACACACACACACACACACACACACACACACACACACACACACACGTATTTCTTCAGTCATAGAGTCGTCAGGAAGTGGAATAGCCTAGCAAGTGAAGTAGTGGAGGCAGGAACTATACATAGTTTTAAAAAGAGGTATGACAAAGCTCAGGAAGCAGAGAGCCACAGTTGGAAGTTGAAGACACAAATGAGTCAGAGAGATATTAGGAAGTATTTCTTCAGTCATAGAGTTGTGAGGCAGTGGAATAGCCTAGAAAATGACGTAGTGGATGCAGGAACCATACACAGTTTTAAGACGAGGTTTGATAAAGCTCATGGAGCGGGGAGGAGAGGACCCAGTAGCAGTCAGTGAAGAGGCGGGGCCAGGAGCCGAGTCTCGACCCCTGCAACCACAATTAGGTGAGTACAATTAGGTGAGTACACACACACGCACACACGAAATCGGCCTGACGACACTGGAGGACAGGAGGGTCAGGGGAGACATGATAACGACATATAAAATACTGCGTGGAATAGACAAGGTGGACAAAGACAGGATGTGTTAATGGGAGACTTTACTATAGACAAATTGATTGGAACAATATGACAGGAAATCTTGACTCTAATAACTTTCTTGATACGATTCAGGATTGTTTTTTAAACAGTTTGCGACAGAACCAACTAGAGGAAACAACCTGTTTGACTTGGTTCTTGCCAACAAGGAATCACTAATTAATAATCTTGAGGTTAATAATGAGCTTGGAGAAAACGATCACAAATCACTTAGTTTCAATATATCATGGAATTACCCAAATAACTGCAATCAAGTCACTGTCCCAGACTTCCAATTGTGCGAATACATGGGACTGAGAAGTTTCTTGGGTGGGCTAAATTGGAACGACCTGACTATGGGTCAGGTAGATGGTGTTGGATGCCAATATGACGTTTTTCAGAGCATAGTTCTAGCTGCCCAGACAACTTATGTTCCAAGTAGGGAAATTAGATCAATCATAAATGATCCCAAATGGATAAACAATTTATTAAAACATCTCATTGGTCAAAACAGAGGCATATATAGGCGTATCAAAAGAAAGGGATGGGCAGTTAAGGAATCTATATTTTCAATTAAACAGAGAAATAAAGAAAGGATTAAGAAAAGCTAAAAGAAATTATGGGACTAAAGTGGCAGGGGATTGGAAGATTAACCCAAAAGGTTTCTTTCAGGTATGTATGTTGGAAGTAAGATTAGGGTCAAGATTGGCTCACTCAAAAGTAACACAGGTCAGATCACTGGCAGTGATAAGGAAATGTTTGAAAATTTTAACTTTTATTTTCTCTCAGTTTTTACACAGGAAGTTACTAGCGAAATTCCAGAAATAGTGAATTATGTAAAACTGGACGAAAATAAACTATGCACGATTAGGGCAACTAGTGACATGATCCTCAGACAAATAGAGAAACTAAAACCTAACAAATCCCCAGGCTCTGATGAACTGTTTGCAAGGGTGTTAAAGGAATGTAAAGAGAAACTTAGCATACCTTTGGCTAGTCTTTTCAACATAGTACTACAAACTGGCATAGTGCCAGACAAGTAGAAAATGTAGATGAATGGTTCAGAGAACCGACATGTTGATAAATTAGACACATGTGCAACTCTTGGGTATCTTTGAGGAAACGTTT
The DNA here is from genome assembly GCF_038502225.1 of Cherax quadricarinatus. Lineage (NCBI taxonomy): Eukaryota > Metazoa > Arthropoda > Malacostraca > Decapoda > Parastacidae > Cherax > Cherax quadricarinatus. The sequence continues at coordinate 17,079,737 of NC_091381.1, forward strand.
CGCCACACAGTGGCTTCATCAGTCCATACGTAGGAGAAACTTGAAGAACAGGAGGAGAATGAGATTGATGGACTGAACACATCGACTCAAGGTTGAGGGACTGGTTACCTCATTCTCCTCCTGTTCTTCAAGTTTCTCCTGCGTATGGACTGATGAAGTCACTGTGTGGCGAAACGTTTCCTCAATAAAGATACCCAAGAGTTGCACATGTGTCTAATTTATCAAGTAGAAAATGACAAATGTAATACCTATTTACAAAGCAGGAGACAGATCCTTAGCTTCGAAATAAGTACCGTGACGTGTACTTAGCTCAGTGAAGACCTGTTTGTGTGCTCTGTGATTCTGAACCAGGATGCCCTCTCTTGAGCAACTTTACCAGCAGCTGAAAGAAGAGCTTAGGATTGCTAAGCAGGAGATACGGTGATTAACGGAGGAGAACAAGAGGATTCTAAGTAATCCTCCTGTTGTGAGTCCCCAGGTTAAGAGGGAAACTTGGTCAGTGGCTGGGCAGCATGGGACCAAGCTGAGGATCAAGAAGACTGTTGGAGAGGCAGAAACAACGAGGACCCAGAAGACTACTGTGGAAACTTCCAACCCATTTTCGGTGCTACCTGACGAATGTGGGTGTTCTACTGGGAATGTCACAACGAGCACCAAGGAAGCATTGTCTGACGTGATTGAGACATCCCTAGAAACCCCAACGAAAACCATCGAGAACGTCTTGTCGAATTCCACAAGTGAAGGTGTAACGCTACCTGATGAATGTGAGTCGACTACTGGGAGCATCACGACGGACGACGCCAAGGAAGGTAAAAACATTGTTGTTGTTGGGGATAGCCAGATTAGGTACATGTATAGGGCATTCTGCTTAAAGGATAGGAGTAGGAGGTAGAGAGTGTGTTTTCCATGGGCTGGGATGAAGGATATAGCTAGCCGTCTGGATGACATCATGAGAGGTAATGGGAGTAATCCTATTATCTGTCTCAGTGTTGGAGGCAACGATGTTGGCAGATGTAGGAGTGAGGACCTGATTAGCAGGTATAGGTCAGCAATAGAGATAATTAGGAGGAAGGGTGGGAAATCTGTCATATGTGGCATTTTGCCAAGGAGAGGAGGTGGAAATTAATTGTTGTCCAGGGCAATTGGTGTCAATTGGTGGCTGGACAAATACTGTAAGGAAAATGCAGTAACATTCATTGACAACTGGGACCTCTTCTATGGCAGAAATGACATGTATGCCAGGGATGGGGTCCACTTATTTAGGTTTGGGGTGGGAGCACTGGCCAACGCAGTTGAGGGAGCAGTTAGGTCTTTAAACTAGAAATAGATAGTGGTATGGGTTTTCGTGGAAAATCAATGCATTTTGAGTGTAGCGATAGTGTGAGTTTTAAGGAAACCAGTTATAGGCAGAATGAGGTAGAGTTATTGATGAACATAGGAAAGCCAATGGCATTAGGTGATAAGGAGAGTAACAGGCATAGTGGAGGAACAGAAATCAGGAAGAAAAAAGAGAAGGGAGGGTCCTTGAGTATATGTTACACAAATAGTCGTAGTGCTAGGAATAAGATGGACGAGTTGAGACTAGTTGCTAGTGCAGGTAACATTGATGTATTTGCCTTAACTGAGACGTTGTATAAATACATGAGTGAGAGGGGTTGGATTTAAGTGGGAGTTGCATATGAGAGTGGATAGAGTTATCAAAGCTTATTTCTTTGGTGGCATTGAAAATTGGGTTGGGCAAATGTTTTGTTAGTGGGATGGATTGTAAAGGACCTGCCAAGCATGGGCCAACAGGCCTGCTGCAGTGTTCCTCCTTTCTTATGTTCTTAAGCCTCTGTGGAATCAGTAATTGCCGAGGCAATTCCTAGCCATCTTGAAAGACATAAATTGATTAATGAATCTCAACACGGTTTTACAAAGGGGCCTTCCTGTCTTACGAATTTACTAACTTTCTTCACCAAGGTATTCGAGGAGGTAGATCATGGTAATGAATATGATATTGTGTATATGTATTTCAGTTAAGGCACGTGGACTAGGAGGAGAAATTTTTTCCTGGGTTGAGGCATGGTTGGCAGATAGGCAGCAGAGAGTTTGCATCAATGGGGAGAAATCAGAGTGGGGGTGCGTCAAAAATGGTGTTCCACAGGGGTCAGTGTTGGGGCATTAATTATTCACAATTTATATAAACGACTTCGATGAGGGAATAAATAGCGACTTAAGCAAATTTGCTGATGACACCAAAATAGGCCGGCTAATCCATTCTAATGAGGACATTAGTGCACTCCAGGATGATTTGAATAGACTGATGCAGTGGACGGAGAAGTGGCTGATGCAGTTTAATATAGACAAATGTAAAGTTCTAAACATTATTCAAGAAAATAACTATGCCACATATAAACTAAATAATGTAGATCTTAACATTTTTGGCTGTGAAAAGGATTTGGAAGTTCTAGTTAGCAGTAATCTTAGAACCAAGACAACAGTGCGGAAATGTTAACAATAAAGATAACAGAATCCTTGGTTTCATATACAGAATGGATATAAATGCACTGAAAAACGTTCAAGGGTGGATGATTGAGACACTTATGCAGCATATGGGAATGATGAATGGTTTGAAAAACCGACATGTTGAAGATTGAGACACTTATGCAGCATATGGGAATCTTTATTCAGGAAACGTTTCGCCACACAGTGGCTTCATCAGTCCAATACAAAGAGGAAGGCGTAAGGAGAGGAGGAGAATGAGGTAATCAGTCCCTCAACCTGGAGTCGATGTGTTCAGTCCATCAATCTTGTAGAATGTACAGCATAGAGCCGTAGACGTGGCCTCACTACAGTATATAAGCCACGTCTACGGCCCTATGCTGTACATTCTACAAGATTGGTGGACTGAACACATCGACTCCAGGTTGAGGGACTGATTACCTCATTCTCCTCCTCTCCTTACGCCTTCCTCTTTGTATTGGACTGATGAAGCCACTGTGTGGCGAAACGTTTCCTGAATAAAGATTCCCATATGCTGCATAAGTGTCTCAATCTTCAACATGTCGGTTTTTCAAACCATTCATCACAACTGTCAGACACTGCAGCATCATGGGATCTTGTTACAAAGAATTCTTCAACACTTGTTCAACCTTTGGACGAAGACCTACTTCGACTAGTGGATGGTACCACTATGACCCCGCCTCCACCTGCTTCACGTCACCTCACTACAGTATATAAGCCACGTCTACGGCCCTATGCTGTACATTCTACAAGATTGATGGACTGAACACATCGACTCCGGGTTGAGGGACTGATTACCTCATTCTCCTCTCCTTACGCCTTTCTCTTTGTATTGGACTGATGAAGCCACTGTGTGGCGAAACGTTTCCTGAATAAAGATTCCCATATGCTGCATAAGTGTCTCAATCTTCAACATGTCGGTTTTTCAAACCATTCATCACAACTGTCAGACACTACAGCATCATGGGATCTTGTTACAAAGAATTCTTCAACACTTGTTCAACCTTTGGACGAAGACCTACTTCGACTAGTGGATGGTACCACTATGACCCCGCCTCCACCTGCTTCACGTCACCTCACTACAGTATATAAGCCACGTCTACGGCCCTATGCTGTACATTCTACAAGATTGATGGACTGAACACATCGACTCCAGGTTGAGGGACTGATTACCTCATTCTCCTCTCCTTACGCCTTTCTCTTTGTATTGGACTGTTGAAGCCACTGTGTGGCGAAACGTTTCCTGAATAAAGATTCCCATATGCTGCATAAGTGTCTCAATCTTCAGCATATGGGAATCTTTATTCAGGAAACGTTTCGCCACACAGTGGCTTCATCAGTCCAATACAAAGAGGAAGTTGAACATCAAAATGGTATACAATACCGACAGGTTGTTAGGTAAGACACATATGCAACAGTTAGACAACTTTATTCCGAAACGTTTCGCCTACACTGAAGAAGCCTACTGTGTAGGCGAAACGTTTCGGAATAAAGTTGTCTAACTCTTGCATATGTGTCTTACCTAACACACACAAAGAGGAAGGCGTAAGGAGAGGAGGAGTATGAGGTAATCAGTAACTCAACCTGGAGTCGATGTGTTCAGTCCATCAGTCTTGTAGAATGTACAGCATAGGGCCATAGACGTGGCTTATATACTGTAGTGAGGTGAGGTGAAGCAGGTGGAGGCGGGGTCATAGTGGTACCATCCACTAGTCGAAGTAGGTCTTCGTCCAAAGGTTGAACAAGTGTTGAAGAATTCTTTGTAACAAGATCCCATGATGCTGCAGTGTCTGACAGTTGTGATGAATGGTTTGAAAAACCGACAAGTTGAAGATTGAGACACTTATGCAGCATATGGGAATCTTTATTCAGGAAACGTTTCGCCACACAGTGGCTTCATCAGTCCAATAAGAACATAAGAATGAACATTAAAATGGTATGAAATACCGACAGATTGTTAGGTAAGACACATATGCAACAGATAGGTATATTTATTTCGAAACGTTTCGCCTACACAGTAGGCTTCTTCAGTCGAGTACAGAAAGGTTGATAGAAGCAGAAGATACTTGAAGTCGATGTAATCAGTCCATCACCCTTAAAGTTTTGAGGTGGTCAGTCCCTCAGTCTGGAAAAGAGCATTGTTCCGTTGTCTGAAACAATATGAAGTTGAAGTGACAGAATGGGGCCTTTATATAGTGCCAGGAGGTGAGACGTAGGTTGCTTTGGGAGGGCAGGTCCTTCTCAAACCCAGCCGTTCTCACTAGTAGAGGTTGTCGAAGTGGTCTGTACCAAGATACCCTTGTGTTGCAGTGTCTGACAGAATGAACATTAAAATGGTATGAAATACCGACAGATTGTTAGGTAAGACACATATGCAACAGTTAGGTATCTTTATTTCGAAACGTTTCGCCTACACAGTAGGCTTCTTCAGTCGAGTACAGAAAGGTTGATAGAAGCAGAAGATACTTGAAGACGATGTAATCAGTCCATCACCCTTAAAGTTTTGAGGTGGTCAGTCCCTCAGTCTGGAAAAGAGCATTGTTCCGTTGTCTGAAACAATATGAAGTTGAAGTGACAGAATGGGGCCACATGTGCAACATCTGGATATCTTTATTGTAGACGTTTCGCCATCCAGTGGCTTTATCAATACAGATTCTAGGACATAATAGGAAGACAGTAGAACTATATACAAAAGATGAGGTAATCAGTCCCTCGGCCTTGGAGTTAGTGTTCACAGCATCGTGGTGGAGGAGAATCTGGAGCAAAGGCAAGAAGACTGACGTTTATATAGGCGTCATTGGAAAGGACGGGCAGCAGACGAGGGCAGTCACTGGTAGGCGGGATTCCCCAGTGGAAGTAGGTCCTTCCCAAAGAGATGGGTTAGTTGCAGCAGCCGTGAAGAAGGTCTTGTAGATGTCCTTTGAACCAAGATTCCATGATGTTGCAGTGTCTGACAAGTTGTGTAAGAAAGGTATAAAATACCGACAATATGAAAGTTAAGACACATGTGCAACATCTGGGTATCTTTATTGTAGACGCCTATATAAACGTCAGTCTTCTTGCCTTTGCTCCAGATTCTCCTCCACCACGATGCTGTGAACACTAACTCCAAGGCCGAGGGACTGATTACCTCATCTTTTGTATATAGCTCTACTGTCTTCCTATTATGTCCTAGAATCTGTATTGATAAAGCCACTGGATGGCGAAACGTCTACAATAAAGATATCCAGATGTTGCACATGTGTCTTAACTTTCATATTGTCGGTATTTTATACCTTTCTTACACAACTTGTCAGACACTGCAACATCATGGAATCTTGGTTCAAAGGACATCTACAAGACCTTCTTCACGGCTGCTGCAACTAACCCATCTCTTTGGGAAGGACCTACTTCCACTGGGGAATCCCGCCTACCAGTGACTGCCCTCGTCTGCTGCCCGTCCTTTCCAATGACGCCTATATAAACGTCAGTCTTCTTGCCTTTGCTCCAGATTCTCCTCCACCACGATGCTGTGAACACTAACTCCAAGGCCGAGGGACTGATTACCTCATCTTTTGTATATAGTTCTACTGTCTTCCTATTATGTCATAGAATCTGTATTGATAAAGCCACTGGATGGCGAAACGTCTACAATAAAGATATCCAGATGTTGCACATGTGTCTTAACTTTCATATTGTCGGTATTTTATACCTTTCTTACACAGAATGGGGCCTTTATATAGTGCCAGGAGGTGAGACGTAGGTTGCTTTGGGAGGGCAGGTCCTTCTCAAACCCAGCCGTTCTCACTAGTAGAGGTTGTCGAAGTGGTCTGTACCAAGATACCCTTGTGTTGCAGTGTCTGACAGAATGAACATTAAAATGGTATGAAATACCGACAGATTGTTAGGTAAGACACATATGCAACAGTTAGGTATCTTTATTTCGAAACGTTTCGCCTACACAGTAGGCTTCTTCAGTCGAGTACAGAAAGGTTGATAGAAGCAGAAGATACTTGAAGACGATGTAATCAGTCCATCACCCTTAAAGTTTTGAGGTGGTCAGTCCCTCAGTCTGGAAAAGAGCATTGTTCCGTTGTCTGAAACAATATGAAGTTGAAGTGACAGAATGGGGCCTTTATATAGTGCCAGGAGGTGAGACGTAGGTTGCTTTGGGAGGGCAGGTCCTTCTCAAACCCAGCCGTTCTCACTAGTAGAGGTTGTCGAAGTGGTCTGTACCAAGATACCTAACTGTTGCATATGTGTCTTACCTAACAACCTGTCGGTATTTCATACCATTTTAATGTTCATTCTGTCAGACACTGCAACACAAGGGTATCTTGGTACAGACCACTTCGACAACCTCTACTAGTGAGAACGGCTGGGTTTGAGAAGGACCTGCCCTCCCAAAGCAACCTACGTCTCACCTCCTGGCACTATATAAAGGCCCCATTCTGTCACTTCAACTTCATATTGTTTCAGACAACGGAACAATGCTCTTTTCCAGACTGAGGGACTGACCACCTCAAAACTTTAAGGGTGATGGACTGATTACATCGTCTTCAAGTATCTTCTGCTTCTATCAACCTTTCTGTACTCGACTGAAGAAGCCTACTGTGTAGGCGAAACGTTTCGAAATAAAGATACCTAACTGTTGCATATGTGTCTTACCTAACAATCTGTCGGTATTTCATACCATTTTAATGTTCATTCTGTCAGACACTGCAACACAAGGGTATCTTGGTACAGACCACTTCGACAACCTCTACTAGTGAGAACGGCTGGGTTTGAGAAGGACCTGCCCTCCCAAAGCAACCTACGTCTCACCTCCTGGCACTATATAAAGGCCCCATTCTGTCACTTCAACTTCATATTGTTTCAGACAACGGAACAATGCTCTTTTCCAGACTGAGGGACTGACCACCTCAAAACTTTAAGGGTGATGGACTGATTACATCGTCTTCAAGTATCTTCTGCTTCTATCAACCTTTCTGTACTCGACTGAAGAAGCCTACTGTGTAGGCGAAACGTTTCGAAATAAAGATACCTAACTGTTGCATATGTGTCTTACCTAACAAGAACATAAGAACATAAGAACGAAGGAACACTGCAGAAGGCCTACTGGCCCATGCGAGGCAGGTCCAAGTCTCCTACCGGCTTAAGCCGATGCACCCAACCTAGTCAGGTCAGGTCACATTGACTTAAGGGAGGAACACGGCAACCGACCTGGTATCACAAGCTATCAGGTCTAACTCACACCCACCCACATCTACTCATGTATTTATCCAACCTATTTTTAAAGCTACACAACGTTCTGGCCTCTATAACGGTACTTGGGAGTTTGTTCCACTCATCCACAACTCTATTACCAAACCAGTACTTTCCTATATCCTTCCTGAATCTGAATTTTTCCAACTTAAAACCATTGCTGCGAGTCCTGTCTAGGCTAGATATTTTCAGCACACTATTTACATCCCCTTTATTTATTCCTGTCTTCCATTTATACACCTCAATCATATCCCCCCTAATTCTACGTCTTTCTAGAGAGTGCAGTTTCAGGGCCCTTAGTCTATCCTCATAGGGAAGGTTTCTGATACATGGGATCAACTTTGTCATCCTCCTTTGTACATTTTTCAGAGAATTTATATCCATTCTGTAATACGGTGACCAAAACTGTGCAGCATAATCTAAATGAGGCCTAACCAAGGATGTATAGAGTTGAAGAACAACCTGAGGACTCCTATTATTTATGCTTCTTGATATGAAGCCAAGGATTCTATTAGCTTTATTGCGAACACTTAAGCACTGTTGTCTTGGTTTCAGATTACTGCTAACCAGAACTCCTAAATCTTTTTCGCAATCCGTAATATTAAGATCTACATTATTTAGTTTATATGTGGCATGGTTATTGTCCAGTCCAACATTTAGAACTTTGCATTTGTCTATATTAAACTGCATCTGCCACTTCTCCGACCACTGCATCAGTCTATTCAAATCTTCCTGGAGTGCTCGAATGTCCTCGTCAGAATGAATTCGACGGCCTATTCTGGTGTCATCGGCAAACTTGCCGATGTCGCTCTTTATGCCCTCATCTATGTCGTTTATGTAGATTGTGAACAGCAGGGGGCCCAACACTGACCCCTGTGGAACACCGCTCGTGACACTTCCCCACTCTGATTTCTCCCCATTTATGCAAACTCTCTGCTGCCTATTTGTCAACCATGCCTCTATCCAGGAAAAAAATTCTCCTCCTATTCCACGTGCTTTAATTTTCCTCAATAGTCTCTGATGTGGGACCCTGTCAAAAGCCTTACTGATGTCCATATACACAATATCATATTCATTACCATGATCTACCTCCTCAAATACCTTAGTGAAAAAAGTTAATAAATTCGTAAGGCAGGAACGCCCCTTTGTAAAACCATGCTGAGATTCGTTGATTAATTTATGCTTTTCAAGGTGGCTACGAACTGCCTCGGCAATTATTGATTCCATAAATTTTCCCACTATGGAGGTTAGGCTTATTGGTCTATAGTTTGAAGCTAAGGACCTGTCACCTGTTTTGAAAATAGGTATCACATTTGCCATTTTCCACTTATCTGGCACCATGCCAGTTTGTAGTGATATGTTGAAAAGATTAGCCAAAGGTGTGCTAAGCTCCTCTTTGCATTCCCTTTAGAACCCTTGCATACAAAGAGGAAGGCGTAGGGAGAGGAGGAGTATGAGGTAATCAGTCCCTCAACCTGGAGTCGATGTGTTCAGTCCATCAATCTTGTAGAATGTACAGCATAGGGCCATAGACGTGGCTTATATACTGTAGTAAGGTGAGGTGAAGCAGGTGGAGGCGGGGTCATAGTGGTACCATCCACTAGTCGAAGTAGGTCTTTGTCCAAAGGTTGAACAAGTGTTGAAGAAAGTTAAACCATACCCCCGGCCGGGATTGAACCCGCGGTCATAGAGACTCAAAACTCCAGCCCGTCGCGCTAGCCACTAGACCAGCTAGCCACAATAAGATTCATCCAACTAGGTATATTTCTACACCATAGGAAAGTTAGCACAGGCACCTCTGTGACCACAAATGCAAGTTTTTACAGACGAATCTCCAGCTAGCGTGGCCGTGACGAACTCTAGCTCAAGTCCCTTCACTGCCGTCAACGGCCACGCTAGCTGGAGATTCGTCTGTAAAAACTTGCATTTGTGGTCACAGAGGTGCCTGTGCTAACTTTCCTATGGTGTAGAAATATACCTAGTTGGATGAATCTTATTGTGGCTAGCTGGTCTAGTGGCTAGCGCGACGGGCTGGAGTTTTGAGACTCTATGACCGCGGGTTCAATCCCGGCCGGGGGTATGGTTTATTTGCAATCGTGTCATTACGATTTCTTAAGTCATGTTGAAGAAAGTTGGTAGAATTACCGACAATATGTAAAGTAAAAGGACACAAGTGCAACTAATGTGACATTTATTGTGGCAACGTTTCGCTCTCCAGGAGCTTTATCAAGCCATTACAAACAATACATGGACACAGAGGGTATATAAAGGCTCAGAGTGAGGTGAATACTAGTGAGGTACCATTCCGATGTTCACTAGTGGTAGTAGTAGTAGTAGTAGTAGTGGTAGTGACAAAAGCAATTAATTCGTACATGAGTAAAAGGATATAAAAGCTATTACTTGGGTAACATAAAAATAGGTTGGACAAATATAAACTGGAATGAGGCAGGTTGTTTCAGTGTTCACTCTCTGTGCTTTGTGTAGTATAACAGGAGAGACTATGTGATGGCAGGGTTTACTGTTTTCAGGAGGATTCTTGCTAAGACTTCGGAGATGGTGAAGCTGCCGTTGTTTTGTTTAATTGTATTCGAAACAGCGATCAGTGCTGATTCAAGGCACTTGCGTGTGCGGAAATTAGTTTCTTTTATCACTAATTGGGCGTCTCTGAATTTCATAAGATGATTGGTGGAATTTCGGTGTTGTACACAGGCGTTGTTTAAGTTGTCGTTCCTACATGCGTATATGTGTTCATTGAGGCGGGTGTCGAGGTTTCTTGCTGTTTCACCTACGTAGATCTTGTCACAGCCTCCACAGGGTATAGTGTAAACTCCTGCATTGACTGGTTCGTGGTGCTTGGGTTTTGTCCTGGTTAGATCCTTTATTGAAGTGGTAGAAGCGATGGCGACTCTGGTGTTAGCTTGTGAAAGTACTTTTGAGACGTTTAGTGCAACCTGGCTGTTGGGAAGAATTATAACTTTGTTGGGAGCGGTGTTGATGCGTGGAGAATTGATGATCTGAAGAGCTCTTTTCTTGCAGTCTTTGATGAAAAAAGAAGGAAATTGTAACTCAGTGAATGTTTGGTGAATGTAAGTACATTCCTCGTCAAGAAACTCAGGACTACAAATTCGGTATGCTCTTAGGAAAAACCCGATGATGATGCCTCTTTTGGTCTTGGTATCTTGACTGGAATAGAAGTGTGTGAGATCATTTTTATTGGTGGGTTTCCGATAAACTTGAAATCTTAGGTTGTTGTCTACTTTGTGAATGAGGACGTCGAGGAAAGGTAGCTTGTCATTGGACTCTTCTTCTAGTGTAAACTGAATCGCTGGTTCAACTGCGTTGAGCCTTGCCTGAAGATCCCGTACATCAAAACGTTTTGGAGTTATTACGAGGACATCGTCCACGTAACGTAACCAAGTGACGCTTGAAGGGATGATGTTGGCGAAGTGTTCGGACTCTAGGTGTTCCATGTATAAGTTGGCTAGGACGGCACTTATTGGGGACCCCATTCCCATGCCGTAGGTTTGTTTGTAGAGCTTGTTATTGAAGGAAAAACAGTTGAAGTTAACACAGAGTTCAATCAAGTCAACAAAATCTCCGGGAGGTAAAGGAAGATTAAGGTCCTGGTTGACTTTACGTCGTAGAACCTCGATGGCTTTTTTGGTAGGTACTTTTGTGAAGAGGGAAGTCACATCCAAACTGCTTAGTTTCTTGTTACGGATGGAGAGGTTACGGATGCGGTTGAGAAGGTCGCCTGAGTGTTTAAGATGAGCGGGGCTGATGGTCCCCAGAAGGCAGGAAAGATGTTTGGCAAGAACTCCGGCTAGTTTGTGTGGAGCACTGCCTATTCCTGACGTGATTGGTCTGAGAGGAATATTGTGTTTATGGGTCTTGGGTAAACCATACATGTGTGCTGGTTTAGGGTTGCTTGGTAACAAGTACAGAAGTTTCTTCCCTTCTCTAGTGCGTTTGAGTATTTGTCTGCTTTTGTATAGAAAGTCTTTGGTGAGCGTCTCCCACTGTTGAGTGCTGATAGGTTCGTATGTAGATTGATCATTCAAAAGGTCCATCATTTTAGTGTTGTAGTCACTGGTGTTGAGTATGACGACTCCACCTCCTTTGTCGGCGGTGGTGACGTATTTTATACCATTTTAATGTTCAATGTTGGGGTCGTTGGCGAGGTCCTTAAGGGCAGTGATGTATCTTCTAGGAAGATTAGAAGAAGAAGGTTCACATAAAGCTGCAGTGAGAAGGCCCTGTATATAACCCTTCTGGAAGTTGCTGTCACTGTGTCTATGGTTCCTGGTAACAAGATTGAGTTGATAGTTAGGTTTGCGTATGTTGGTGGTAAATTTGAGTCCCAGACTCAGTGCTTGTTTCTCGTAGTCGGTTAAGGTGCGTGACGATAAGTTGTTTATCAGGGATTCGCGTCCCATTTCCTTCCACCGACTGTTAGTGATACTAGCAAGTTTGCGTATTCCACCAATCATCTTATGAAATTGCCCAATTAGTGGTCCGCACACGCAAGTGCCTTGAATCAGCACTGATCGCTGTTTCGAATACAATTAAACAAAACAACGGCAGCTTCACCATCTCCGAAGTCTTAGCAAGAATCCTCCTGAAAACAGTAAACCCTGCCATCACATAGTCTCTCCTGTTATACTACACAAAGCACAGAGAGTGAACACTGAAACAACCTGCCTCATTCCAGTTTATATTTGTCCAACCTATTTTTATGTTACCCAAGTAATAGCTTTTATATCCTTTTACTCATGTACGAATTAATTGCTTTTGTCACTACCACTACTACTACTACTACTACCACTAGTGAACATCGGAATGGTACCTCACTAGTATTCACCTCACTCTGAGCCTTTATATACCCTCTGTGTCCATGTATTGTTTGTAATGGCTTGATAAAGCTCCTGGAGAGCGAAACGTTGCCACAATAAATGTCACATTAGTTGCACTTGTGTCCTTTTACTTTACATATTGTCGGTAATTCTACCAACTTTATTACAATCTGTCGGACACCGCAACATAATGGACATTTCATGCAGACGTTATTTGGACACCCTTCTTCGTGCTCACAGCTATCGCAACAGACACAACTTCCTACAAGATTGCCTGGCAGAGAAGGTGATCCCTAAGTCTACTCCTGCACAACTCTCCAACTCCAAGCACCCCTTCTCTCCAGCTACCCAAGCTTACTTAACTGAATGTGCCGAAGAACTTTCTAACATCGCTAAGGAAACCTTTGAAACTGCAAGGAATATGAGGGCCAATCTTCAGATTGACCAACACACTGCTGAGCATATTCTCAGCACAGTCACCACAGCTAACCTCCAACAGAAGATCAAACTCAATCGCAAACTTCAGTACCTCTGCACTAACAGTCGGTGGAAGGAAATGGGACGCGAATCCCTGATAAACAACTTATCGTCACGCACCTTAACCGACTACGAGAAACAAGCACTGAGTCTGGGACTCAAATTTACCACCAACATACGCAAACCTAACTATCAACTCAATCTTGTTACCAGGAACCATAGACACAGTGACAGCAACTTCCAGAAGGGTTATATACAGGGCCTTCTCACTGCAGCTTTATGTGAACCTTCTTCTTCTAATCTTCCTAGAAGATACATCACTGCCCTTAAGGACCTCGCCAACGACCCCAACATTATCGTCACCACCGCCGACAAAGGAGGTGGAGTCGTCATACTCAACACCAGTGACTACAACACTAAAATGATGGACCTTTTGAATGATCAATCTACATACGAACCTATCAGCACTCAACAGTGGGAGACGCTCACCAAAGACTTTCTATACAAAAGCAGACAAATACTCAAACGCACTAGAGAAGGGAAGAAACTTCTGTACTTGTTACCAAGCAACCCTAAACCAGCACACATGTATGGTTTACCCAAGACCCATAAACACAATATTCCTCTCAGACCAATCACGTCAGGAATAGGCAGTGCTCCACACAAACTAGCCGGAGTTCTTGCCAAACATCTTTCCTGCCTTCTGGGGACCATCAGCCCCGCTCATCTTAAACACTCAGGCGACCTTCTCAACCGCATCCGTAACCTCTCCATCCGTAACAAGAAACTAAGCAGTTTGGATGTGACTTCCCTCTTCACAAAAGTACCTACCAAAAAAGCCATCGAGGTTCTACGACGTAAAGTCAACCAGGACCTTAATCTTCCTTTACCTCCCGGAGATTTTGTTGACTTGATTGAACTCTGTGTTAACTTCAACTGTTTTTCCTTCAATAACAAGCTCTACAAACAAACCTACGGCATGGGAATGGGGTCCCCAATAAGTGCCGTCCTAGCCAACTTATACATGGAACACCTAGAGTCCGAACACTTCGCCAACATCATCCCTTCAAGCGTCACTTGGTTACGTTACGTGGACGATGTCCTCGTAATAACTCCAAAACGTTTTGATGTACGGGATCTTCAGGCAAGGCTCAACGCAGTTGAACCAGCGATTCAGTTTACACTAGAAGAAGAGTCCAATGACAAGCTACCTTTCCTCGACGTCCTCATTCACAAAGTAGACAACAACCTAAGATTTCAAGTTTATCGGAAACCCACCAATAAAAATGATCTCACACACTTCTATTCCAGTCAAGATACCAAGACCAAAAGAGGCATCATCATCGGGTTTTTCCTAAGAGCATACCGAATTTGTAGTCCTGAGTTTCTTGACGAGGAATGTACTTACATTCACCAAACATTCACTGAGTTACAATTTCCTTCTTTTTTCATCAAAGACTGCAAGAAAAGAGCTCTTCAGATCATCAATTCTCCACGCATCAACACCGCTCCCAACAAAGTTATAATTCTTCCCAACAGCCAGGTTGCACTAAACGTCTCAAAAGTACTTTCACAAGCTAACACCAGAGTCGCCATCGCTTCTACCACTTCAATAAAGGATCTAACCAGGACAAAACCCAAGCACCACGAACCAGTCAATGCAGGAGTTTACACTATACCCTGTGGAGGCTGTGACAAGATCTACGTAGGTGAAACAGCAAGAAACCTCGACACCCGCCTCAATGAACACATATACGCATGTAGGAACGACAACTTAAACAACGCCTGTGTACAACACCGAAATTCCACCAATCATCTTATGAAATTCAGAGACGCCCAATTAGTGATAAAAGAAACTAATTTCCGCACACGCAAGTGCCTTGAATCAGCACTGATCGCTGTTTCGAATACAATTAAACAAAACAACGGCAGCTTCACCATCTCCGAAGTCTTAGCAAGAATCCTCCTGAAAACAGTAAACCCTGCCATCACATAGTCTCTCCTGTTATACTACACAAAGCACAGAGAGTGAACACTGAAACAACCTGCCTCATTCCAGTTTATATTTGTCCAACCTATTTTTATGTTACCCAAGTAATAGCTTTTATATCCTTTTACTCATGTACGAATTAATTGCTTTTGTCACTACCACTACTACTACTACTACTACCACTAGTGAACATCGAAAAGTACCTCACTAGTATTCACCTCACTCTGAGCCTTTATATACCCTCTGTGTCCATGTATTGTTTGTAATGGCTTGATAAAGCTCCTGGAGAGCGAAACGTTGCCACAATAAATGTCACATTAGTTGCACTTGTGTCCTTTTACTTTACAAGTGTTGAAGAATTCTTTGTAACAAGATCCCATGATGCTGCAGTGTCTGACAGTTGTGATGAATGGTTTGAAAAACCGACAAGTTGAAGATTGAGACACTTATGCAGCATATGGGAATCTTTATTCAGGAAACGTTTCGCCACACAGTGGCAGTCCAATACAAAGAGGAAGGCGTAAGGAGAGGAGGAGTGTGAGGTAATCAGTCCCTCAACCTGGAGTCGATGTGTTCAGTCCATCAATCTTGTAGAATGTACAGCATGTAGACGTGGCTTATATACTGTAGTGAGGTGACGTGAAGCAGGTGGAGGCGGGGTCATAGTGGTACCATCCACTAGTCGAAGTAGGTCTTCGTCCAAAGGTTGAACAAGTGTTGAAAAATTTTTTGTAACAAGATCCCATGATGCTGCAGTGTCTGACAGTTGTGACGAATGGTTTGAAAAACCGACAAGTTGAAGATTGAGACACTTATGCAGCATATGGGAATCTTTATTCAGGAAACGTTTCGCCACACAGTGGCTTCATCAGTCCAATACAAAGAGGAAGTGTTGAATGGTTTGAAAAACCGACAAGTTGAAGATTGAGACACTTATGCAGCATATGGGAATCTTTATTCAGGAAACGTTTCGCCACACAGTGGCTTCATCAGTCCAGTACAAAGAGGAAGGCGTAAGGAGAGGAGGAGAATGAGGTAATCAGTCCCTCAACCTGGAGTCGATGTGTAGAATGTACAGCATAGGGCCATAGACGTGGCTTATATATTGTATTGGACTGATATATATTGTATTGGACTGATGAAGCCACTGTGTGGCGAAACGTTTCCTGAATATAGATTCCCATATGCTGCATAAGTGTCTCAATCTTCAACATGTCGGTTTTTCAAACCATTCATCACAACTGTCAGACACTGCAGCATCATGGGATCTTTTTACAAAGAATTCTTCAACACTTGTTCAACCTTTGGACGAAGACCTACTTCGACTAGTGGATGGTACTACTATGACCCCGCCTCCGCCTGCTTCACCTCACCTCACTACAGTATATAAGCCACGTCTATGGCCCTATGCTGTACATTCTACAAGATTGATGGACTGAACACATCGACTCCAGGTTGAGGGACTGATTACCTCATTCTCCTCCTCTCCTTACGCCTTCCTCTTTGTATTGGACTGATGAAGCCACTGTGTGGCGAAACGTTTCCTGAATAAAGATTCCCATATGCTGCATAAGTGTCTCAATCTTCAACAAAGAGGAAGGCGTAAGGAGAGGAGGAGTATGAGGTAATCAGTCCCTCAACCTGGAGTCGATGTGTTCAGTCCATCAATCTTGTAGAATGTACAGCATAGGGCCATAGACGTGGCTTATATATTGTATTGGACTGATATATATTGTATTGGACTGATGAAGCCACTGTGTGGCGAAACGTTTCCTGAATAAAGATTCCCATATGCTGCATAAGTGTCTCAATCTTCAACTTGTCGGTTTTTCAAACCATTCATCAGAAGGGTGGATGACAAAGTTGATCCTTTGTATCAGAAATCTTCCCTATGAGGATAGACTGAGGGCCGAGAATTTGCACTCGTTAGAAAGGCGTAGAATTAGGGAAAGGGGGGGGGTATGACTGAGGTGTATAAATGGAGAGCAAGAGTAAATAAAGGGAATGTAAATATCGTGCTAAAAATATCTAGCCAAGACAGGACTCGCAGCAATGGTTTTAAGTTGGAAAAATTCAGATTCAGGAAGGATTTAGGAAAGCACTGGTTTGGTAATAGAGTTGTGGATGAGTGGAACTAGGTTGGATAAATACATGAATGGGTGTGAGTTGGACCTGAGTAGCTTGTATTAATAGGTCTGATGCCGTGCTCCTTTTTAAAGTGGATGTGATCTGACCTGACTTGTTTGGTTATTGGTTTAAGCCGGGAGGCGACTTGGACCTGCCTCGCATGGGCCAGTAGCCCTGCTGTAGTGTTCCGTCTTTCTTATGTTCTTATCTTGGGGTGTGTATATTACCGAGCAAATCTCCTGAAGTGCACATCAACCAAATACTGCTGTAGCATTTGGATCCCTCGCAAACATGAGAATAGCATTCCGACATCTCGGTAAAGAACCGTTAAAGACTTTGTACACCATGTACGTCAGGCCCATATAGGAGTATGCAACACCAGTTTGGAATCCACACTTGACCATGCACTTAAGGTAATTGTACAAAGTGCATAGATTTGCAACGAGACTAGTCACGAAGAGAGGTTTGGTAATGATAATCGGCCTGACGACACTGTAGGACAAACAGGATAGGGAAGACATGATAACGACATATAAAATACTGAGAGGAATCGAGAACGGGTTAAAATTGAAAGTTGAAGATTCAGAACACCAATATGCAAGCAGGACTGACGATACAAGGAATGCCTGTGTACAACATCGCAATTCACAAAACCATTTAATTAACTACAGAAACTCAAGACTTATCGCCACAGAAGACAACACTCAATACCGAAGAATCCTGGAATCATCGCTTATCTCTATAACCAACAATTTCAACCAGAACAACGGCTTCTATAACATAGCTGAACCACTCGCCAAGAAACTTCATCGCTATCCCACATAAGAACATAGAACACTACAGAAGGTCTACTCACAACTTGTCCAATACCCCTGCCAAGCTACCCAAGACTCTATAACTCCACCCGGTAGATCATCAGATGCAGCATTCTCCACCTGACCTCAACATTCTGAACATGACTATAAATACTCCCGTACCTTCCACCCCAGGTAGATCTGTGTGTGACTTGAAAAAGCCCACTGTGTGGGTGAAACGTTGTCAATAAAGGATCACATTATACTGCATATGTGTTTATATTTCCATTCGAATGAGTCACAGAGATGTAAAGAAGTATTTCTTCAGTCAGAGAGTTGTCAGGAAGTGGAATAGTCTGGAAAGTGATGTAGTGGCGGAAGGATCCATACATAGCAAACACATACACACACACAGTGTGTGTATTTACAATGGAGGCTGAAGGGACACTGGAAAAACAAAACAGTGGGGTACACCAACAAGTGTTGGATGAATTACACACAACTAAGGAGAAGGAGGAGAAGCTCCTAAGTGACCTTGATACCTCAAAGGCGGTGGGACCGGACAATATCTCTCTGTGGGAGAGGGAGCAGAGACACTATCTGTGCCACTAACCAAAATCTTTAACACTTCCCTTGAAACTGGGCACCTACCTGAAGTATGGAAGAAGGCAAATGTAGTCTCATCTTTAAGAAAGGAGACAGAAATGAAGCACTAAACTATAGACAAGTGTCACTGACGTGTATAGTATGCAAAATCATGGAGAAGATTATCAGGAGGAGAGTGGTGGAGCACCTGGAGCAGAACAAGGTTATAAGTGACAGCCAGCACGGATTCATGGAAGGTAAATCCTGTGTCACAAAACTACTAGTTTTATGCCAAGGTAACTGAAGTAAAAAATGAGAGGGAGGGGTTGGTTGATTGCATTTTCTTGGACTTCAA
The DNA here is from genome assembly GCF_038502225.1 of Cherax quadricarinatus. Lineage (NCBI taxonomy): Eukaryota > Metazoa > Arthropoda > Malacostraca > Decapoda > Parastacidae > Cherax > Cherax quadricarinatus. The sequence continues at coordinate 17,098,667 of NC_091381.1, forward strand.
GAAGGCCTTCGACACAGTTCCTCACAAGAGATTAGTACAGAAGCTAGAGGAACAGGCGCATATAGCATGAAGAGCACTGCAATGGATCAGAGAATAGTTAAAACAGGGAGGCAACAACGAGTCATGGTCCATGATGAGGTATCACAGTGGGCGCCTATGACGAGCGGGGTCCCACAGGGGTCAGTCCTGGGACCAGTGTTATTCTTGGTATTTGTGAAAGACATGACGGAAGGGATAGACTCAGAAGTGCACATGTTTGTAGATGTGAAGTTAATGAGGAAAATTAAATCAGATGCGGACCAGACAGGTCTACAAAGAGACCTGGACAGACTTGATGCGTGGTCCAGCAACTGGCTCCTAGAAGTTAACCCCGCCAAATGCAAAGTCATGAAGATCGGAGAAGGGCAAAGATGACCGCAGAGAGAGTATAGGCTAGGTGGCCAAAGACTGCAAACCTCACTCAAGGAGAAATATCTAGGAGTGAGTATAATACCGAGTACATAGCCAGAAGCACACATTAACCATATAACTGCTGCGGCATATGGGCGCCTGGCAAACCAGAGAATAGCGTTCCAGTACCTCAGTAAGGAAGCGTTTAAGACTTTATACACTGTGTACGTCAGGCCCATACTGGAGTACGCAGCACCAGTTTGGAACCCACACCTGGTCCAACACGTCAGGAAATTAGAGAAAGTGCAAAGGTTTGCGACAAGGTTAGTTCCAGAGCTAAGGGGAATGTCCTGTGAAGAAAGTTTGAGGGAAATCGGCCTGACGACACTGGAGGACAGGAGGGATAGGGAGACATGATAACGACATACAAAATACTGCGTGGAATAGACAGGGTGGACAAAGACAAGATGTTCCAGAGAGGGGACACAGAAATAAGGGGTCACTCTTGGAAGTTGAAGACTCAGATGAGTCACAAGGATGTTAGGAAGCATTTCTTCAGTCACAGAGTGGTCAGGAAGTGGAACAGTCTGGCGAGCGAAGTAGTGGAGGCAGGAACCATACATAGCTTTAAGACGAGGTATGATAAAGCTCATGGAGCAGGGAGAGAGAGGACCTAGTACCATTCAGTGAAGAGGCGGGGTCAGGAGCTGAGCCTCGACCCCTGCAACTACAATTAGGTGAGTACAATTAGGTGAGTACACACACACACACACACACACACACACACACACACACACACACACACACACACACACACACACACACACACACACACACACACACACGCACAGCCTAGAAAGTGACGTAGTGGAGGCTGGAACCATACATAGTTTTAAGATGAGGTTTGATAAAGCTGATGGGACAGAGAGAGAGGACCTAGTAGCAGTCATTGAAGAGGCGTGGCCAGGAGCTATGAATCAAACTCCTGCAACCACAAATAGGTGAACACACACACACACACACACACACACACACACACACACACACACACACACACACACACACACACACACACACACACACACACACACACACACACACACACACACACACACACACACACACACACACACACACACACCTAATGGACGTATTCGACGACCTGTGAAGAGACGAAGGATCGTCGACGATCAGGTGGCGAGGCTGCAGAAGTGATGCTGTTGCTGATCGACAGGAGACGATGATGGTGCTATCTGCATACCGTCTCCGAGACTCGTGGGGCGCGAGTAAGATAGAAGTCTTGTCGATGATTGACGGAGAGGAAAATGTCGTCACGGGTGTTTCTACGACCTTGGAAACAGGACAATGACGTCACTTACATTCTCCCTTCCCCCCTCTGTCTTTCTCTGCTTTAATATAATATTTCCATAACCCAACTATCTCACACAAATTTACTTTGAGGCAATGAGGTGGGTAGGGTATTGATTAATAAAATCAAGTACCACAACTCTGGTTTTAACACAGAATTGAAGCATTATCTAGTCAAGGCTTACATCATGAGTGGGACTTTGTTTTCCTTTTGTCAATTTATACATCTCCTTAATAGCTGGAAAGCAGTTAGAAAATATATATATAAATACAGAAATGCAAACTCTAATTATCTTCCACGGTGACGACTGGAGTGTAGCTGTTGGTGTGTTGTTAGGTAAGACACATATGCAACAGTTAGGTATCTTTATTTCGAAACGTTTCGCCTACACAGTAGGCTTCTTCAGTCGAGTACAGAAAAGTTGATAGAAGCAGAAGATACTTGAAGACGATATAATCAGTCTATCACCCTTAAAGTTTTGAAGTGGTCAGTCCCTCAGTCTGGAGAAGAGCATTGTTCCGTTGTCTGAAACAATATGAAGTTGAAGTGACAGAATGGGGCCTTATATAGTGCCAGGAGGTGAGGCGTAGGTACCTAACTGTTGCATATGTGTCTTACCTAACAATCTGTCGGTATTTTATACCATTTTAATGTTCGTAGCTGTTGGTGCTGGGTTATACTCCACCGCGGGTAAACTGTGTGAGTGGTCATCTTGCTGCTTGGTGAGGGGACAGCAGGAACCAACGCTCGCCTAGAATAGTTTTTCTAAAGTAGCACACTTTCCTCTGTTTGAAGACAGATTTTATTTTGTGAAGAGTCACATTTATTCCGCCTCAGTATAACCACTGCCGAAGCAATGATGGAATCTGGCAATCGCGGCGATGGTCCTGCTTCCACTCATCCATTTTAGGCCTTTCCCGGCAATCTGATGAAACATTTTTTCTGATTTTGTTGCGATTTTCGTGAGTAATGCTAGTCCAGTATATTTGTGTACCGGTGTGCATGATCAGGGCGTGAACGGCTTTTAAGATTTTCACTTCTATGTGTGTGTGTGATGAATGGTTTTGAAAACCGGCAAGTTGAAGAATGAGACACTTACGAAACGTATGGGAATCTTTATTAAGAAAACGTTTCGCCACACAGTGGTTTCATGAGTCCAGTACAAAGTAGAAATGGGTAAGGAGACGAGGAGTTTGAGATAATCAGTCCCTCAGTCTAGAATCGATGTGTTCGGTTCATCACTCATGTAGAAAGTGCAGCATATGGCCGGAGAAGTGGCTCATATACTGTAGTCAGGTGAGTCGAAGCAGGAGGAGGCGGGATCATAGTGGAACCTTCCACTAGTCTAACTAGGCCTTCGTCCAAAGGTTGGACAAGTATTGTACAATTCTTGGCATCAAGATCCCATGGACGAAGACATACTTAGACTAGTGGAAGGTTCCATTATTATCCCGCTGATCTAGGCACGGTTACTAAAGATAGTGCCGGTACAGATCTAGAAACGGCACCAACTGGGAACCCAGTCTTCACAATTTCTAGTCAACAGCAAGAAAAATTATATGCCTGGGGTAACAGTAGACATGGAATATCCACGAAAATGTATGAGACATGCAAATTTGACAATCCAAAAATAAGCAGTGACTTCCTAACCAAAAGAGTGTAGTCGTTCTACTTCCAGTAAACTTCTCCCTGAAAAAACAAACTGCCCTGTAGAGCACTTGAAAGTGATTAAGAGGTAAAAGTAATAGTTACAAGCATGTAATAGCAAGAAATGTTATAGCTCCAGGAAGCAGAAAAAAAATAGCAAAAATATTTTAAAGTATTCCACCTTCTCGGAGCCTTGTCGGATTGAAGTCACAGCCAGTGGACCTCACCCCCGAACCACTGTTACTAAGGCGCGTAGAATAGGCTCTCCCCAACAAACAAGCACTATAACATCTCTTGTATTTGCAATGAACAGATCCTTAAGCCACCCACCATCAACAAAAAACCTATCATCAGTGGACTCCTCGTGAAGTCAAATACTAAATTTCACGGCTTCATGAAGACCCACACAAAAGATCATTTTGACAAAGAAGTCAAAATGATCTTTTGTTGCATAAGTGTCTCAATCTTCAAGTATGGACATCAGAGTGCAACTTTTATTGATGCGACAAAAAGTAAGCCGCACATTTGGACCGAGTTACTAAACACCACAAGTGATGCAGTTGAAGTTTTGGCAGTAAAGCTTGAAAACGAAAACCTAGTGATTGAGGTAAGCAATTTCCCAACATTGCAAGGAACAGCTACTTAAAATTTATTACTGTCTAGAAAATTTTCAATCCCCATCCCCAAATATCTTCATACTTGCGATTTCTATTTAGGACATTTAAATGGAATAACGTATGTAAATAGCGTGCTGAAAATTTCCAGCCAAGACAGGACTCGCAGCAATGGTTTCAAGTTGGAAAAATTCAGATTCAGGAAGGATATAGGAAAGCACTGGTTTGGTAATAGAGTTGTGGATGAGTGGAACAAACTCCCGAGTACAGTTATTGAGGCTAAAATGTTGTGTAGTTTTAAAAATAGGTTAGATAAATACATGAGTGGGTGTGGGTGGATGTGAGTTGGACCTGACTAGCTTGTGTTGCTGGGTCTGGTGCCGTGCCCCTTGAGTGGAGGTGACCAGACTGGGTAGGTCATTAGGCTAATCCGGAAGGGTGGGTCATTGGGCTAATCCGGGGGGGGGAGGGGGAGGGACATGGAACTGCTCCGCATGGGTCAGTAGGCCTGCTGCAGTGTTCCTTCTTTCTTATGTTCTTATAACAGAGATAATCCTAGCATGCAGCTCAGATGGAAATTCTCACAAATGAGCTGCTGAATCTCTAATACCTGAAGCCAACAAATAGCAGAACCAACTGACTGAAAAATACACTTGACCTTTTTTCAAAAATAATGATGATTTCGTACGAATAATAAAATTATTGAATACAATTAATTCAAATCATAACGTTACTGAAGTTCAGACTTGTTTACATAGGAGTCCTGATCAGTAAATTTCAAACAGTAATGAGGATGTCGTCACCTACTTAGCGGTAATAACAAGAACATCAACTGGTATCAAAGGTGTTATGCAGGGTTCTCCATGACATCGTATGTACATATTAGTGGGGAAGTGTGCCATAATAATATGAATATTGTAGTTGTAAGGAATAATTTTATAATTCATAATGTGCTTTTGGAGGTACTGTAAAGTACTCTAACTATAATTATAAAGAATGGAGTTAGTGATTTATTTTCCAAGGATGTTTGGGTACGCAGAGTAAGCGTGGGGGAGGAGGTCACGTGACGTTAGGATGGCGGTAGAAGCTGGCGTCGGAGATGCTGTATATTTTAAGTTAAGTTTGCAATAATACACTCATTTTGTTTATCCAATTCAAGCCATAGGCTTTCATATGGCTTACCTGTATGTTAACCCAGGCACTGACATGGTCAGGGTGCTGTGGGATGAGTGATGAAGTAAGAAATGAGGTTTGTGGTGCCATGACGGCCTGACGCTGACGAAGCCTAGTGTTATGGTGGCTGAACCTCCAGCCAGCTGTGTGTACCTTCATTTGGGCGTGTAGAATTAAGGTTTTTATGTTATGGTGATTAAATAGATATATTTTCCTAATTGGGATTTTTGCCTAACCCTCTGTTAACCAACCCCTTGAAGTAACACATACTGGTTTAGCGCTTTCTGTTTTTAACTGGGATAGCCCGGGGTGGCCGGTTTGGGCTTGAGATGTGTGTAACTTTTACCTTTGCCCTTAGACCAGGCTCAAGCCCCCAGCTATCCCACATTTCTGCGTAACAAAAGGAATAATGTAGTTAATGATAATTGCATGGACCCGAAGCAGCACTTAGAAAGGTTCAATTCTGTAGCAGTTAAAGCGTGCGATTTTTTTATGAACAAGACTCAAAACCTTGTCAATACATTGTAAATTTCTGACATAACTTTAACTCTAATAGACTTTGAAAAAAACTTTGACTACATGCCTATACACTCTGTTCCTGGCTCAGACTGGTTGAACTCCATGTTCATCAAGAACTGCAAGAAATCCATATCACGTGCCCGAAGTATGCTACACAGAACGAGCCTAGACACAGGGGTCATCCCACACTTGCTAAAAACAAAGTAAATAACCTCACTTCACAAAGATATCAGCAAATAAATCATTATAGACCTATAGCTCTACCATCCTATATTACAAAATCTCTGATAGGTGTTCTAAGAAGTAAGATTACCAATCACCTGGATTCCGAACAGTTTCACAACCCAGGACCACATAGGTTTTGAGGAGGTCTGTCTGTTTCTCTCAACCACTATGATATAGTTCTGGAATCACTGGAGGACAAACAAAATACAGATGTAGTATACACAGATTATGGAAAGACTTTGATGTGTGTTCTCATGATGTAATAGCGCATAAAACGTGTGATACAGGAATAACTGGAAAAGAAGGCAGGTGGATCCTTAACTTTCTAACCAGTAAAACAAAGCTGAGAATTTACATAAGTGTCAACCACTGAGGACACTGTAAATCTCCAAACGGAAAAAAAGAGAAGATAAGAAAGAATGTGCAGTGTAGTTGGCCGACTGGCCCATGATGGGCAGGTGTAAGTCAGGCCCACTTAAAAAGAAAGTTGTACTGCTGCAGGCCTTCTGGCCCAAGCTAACCACGTCCACATCACACCCACCTGGTACATTACAGGGGTATGCAGATTCAAGGCACAAACTATCCTCAACAAACCGTTCATGGAACACCCCTCTAAGCAGTTCATAGCGCTCTCATGTGGTGATGTTGCCACGAATACTCGCCGGGCACTTGCTAAGTGTAACAAATGTTTCCACGATAAACACATCATCTATCAGAGACCTCACTAGGAAACGCAGCCCCACACCTCTAACTTCCACAGCAGGCGTCTACACCATCTGCTGTGGATTCTGTCCTAAGAAATATGTAGGTGAAACAGGCAGACATCTTGCGGTCCGCCTGAACGAGTATCGAAATGCCAGTAACAGAGACGACTTAAGATACGCCTGTGTCCTCCACAGAGACACCACGGGGAATTTGATGAACTGGGATGATGCACAATTCGTTCTCACCGAACAAGACCTGAGACGCCGATGGTGTCTAGAAGCCTCGCTAATCGCCGTCACCGACACAATAGAACATGACGCTGGAAACCACATTTCTAAAACATTTGCATACATGATACTCATAACACCACCTACCCAGCAACACAGGAGTCACTTTATCTCATCGTCTACCCGTCTTCATCCCATTATGGCATTCTTCAAGTCACCATGCGTCACTCACACCTCACTCTCCGCCTATATTTACTCTCTTTTAACCACTGTATGTTTGAAATGATCAAAGTCTCAGGACCGAAACGTTTCCTAATAAATATGTCTTAGTGTTTGCTTACGTGTTATTCTAATCCAACTTGTCGGTATTTACTACCGAGGTTTATACCATACATCACACGTACCTGTCTAAGTTATTTTTAAAGTTACACAAAGTTTTAGATTCAATGACGCTACTCAGAAGTTTTTTCCACTCATCCACAACTCTATTACCATGAAAAGTGTTTCCTATATCCTAGAAGGAAAACATGACATCAACTTTGTCATTCTTCCCAGTATGTTTTTCAGCACATTTATTACCATTCTGTAATAGTTACCAATACTGAACAGGATAATCTGAATGAGGCCTGACCAACGAAATATTGTCGAAAAATAACCTGAGTACTTTTATTATTTATACTGCTAACCAGAACTCGTAACTTTTTCTCGCATTCGGTGTGATTAATATCTAAATTATTTAGTTCATAAGCACCAGGGTTATATTTTTCCAAGGCTTAGAACTTCGTATATATCTACACGAAACTGCATCTGCCACTTCTGTGATTACTTTATCAGTCTATCCAGGTCTTGTTAAACCGCTGTAGTGTCCTCAGAATTAATCGGACGGTCTATTTTAGTGTCATCGGCAAACTTGCATGTGTCGCTATTTATTCCCTACTTTTATCGTTTATGCATATTGTGCACAACACAGGGCCCAACACTGACTCCTGTGGAACACAGTTCACGACACTTACTAGAGGAAACGTTATGCCACAAATTGCTTCTTCATTAGGACTGAAGAAGCCAGTCGTGGCGAAACGTTTTTTCTTATAAATTTTCTGAGCTGTACACGAGTGTCTTTTTTTTACATTTTGTCTGTATCACCAAACCATTTTTCTAATTGTCTGTTGCTTCTCTGTCAAAGAAAAAAATCTATTCCGTGTGTCTCTCTTGTTCTCGACAATTTGCTGTGTGGATCTCCATCAGAAGCCTTGTTAAAGTCCGTATACGCAAGTATCATACTACTTAACGTGATTTACCTCCTCTAAATACCTTACTGAAAAAAGGTATTTTTTCACTAAGATAGTTTTTCATGCGCCTTTGTAAAACTATGCTGAGATTCATGGGTCAACTTTTGTCTTTCAAGGTAACTTCGAGTAGCCTAGGAAATTATTTATTCCATTAAATTTCCCACAATGGAGATAAGGCTAATTGATCTGTAATTCGAAGCCAAGGATCTGTTTTCTGCTTTGTAGACAGGTATGACATTTACCATTTTCCACTTAACTGGCAATATGCCAGTTCGTAGTAATATGTTGTCAAGACTGGCCACTGGTTTGCTAAGTGCCTCCTTACATTCATTTACAACCCTTGAGAACAGTTGATTCTAGCTCGAGGGATTTGTGTGAGAACCATTTCACTTGTGAGTTCTTTTGGTGCACAACTTATTTTCGACCTGATCTACATAGTTTTATATTTGTGGAATTTCTCTAGTATCTTAATGAGTAAAAACTGAGGGAAAATAAGTGTTAAATATTATAACTTTTTAAATGGGCTTGTCTTGTCCTTAATCTTACCTCTATATATTTGAACAAAACCTTTGTGACTTAGACATCATAGTCTCTTTTGGTTACTTTTATTTTTGTTTTTGTTTTTTCTCTTTAATTGAATATTCTGATATCTTAAGTTCCTTTTTCCTTTCTGATTCGCCTGTAAATGGCTTTCTTTTAAACTAATGGAACTTTCAATCTCTTGTTGATCCATTTAGGGTCATTTAGGTTTGATCTTATATCCCAATATGGAACATAAGAATCCTGATCACTTTGAACTGTACTTTTAAAAATGTCATATTGGCAACTATCACTCCCTACCTGACCCAAAGGATACTGACCAGTCAGATCACACTAGTTCACCCCACTGATATTTTCTCTCTCCTATGAAATCGACCAAGCAGAAGTAAGGGACATTGAAATGGTTGTAGAATTAGGGTATTTACATGATGTATTGAAAATGAATAATTTGTGATCACTTTCCTCAAGCTCATCATTAACCTCAAGATTAATTAGAGAATCCTTGTTGACAAGAACCATGTCAAGCAGGTTGTTACCTCTAATTTGTTTCCTCACAAAGTGTTTAAAAAACAATCGTGGATCGTATCAGGAAAGTCGCTAGATTTAAGATTTCCTGTTATATTACTCCAATCAATTTATTTAATATTAAAATCTCCCATTATAACACATTTTTTTTGTATCTTGAAGCCTTATAAATTTCGTCCCATTAAAGTTTACCGCTTTCCATGTTAAGGTCTGAGGGCCAGTAAATCCGTTTCAAGATTAGTTTCTCACGTAACTCCAGAAACTGAGATCAAATAGATTCAGTGTCCGTTGCTTCTAACAATATATATTTTCTAGTGCAACGGTTTCAATTATCTCTGACTTACATCGCCACTCCCCCACCATTCCAATCGGACATATTGGTGTCAAATAATTTATAGCCTTGTATGTGACATTCAGAATGTATTTATCTTTCAGGTTGAACAAGATCTCTGTTATAGCAATAATATCTATACTTCCTGCTTATGCATTTAATATAAACTTATTTATTTAACTTTTACGGACCTTCTATTAGTATAGTAAACCTTAAGGAAGTTAGTCACTCTCTGTCATCTCTTGTTTCTCTTAATTTGTTGGTTAGATCCATTGTATTTATTAGTAGCTTTATGATGAACAATTTCTTTTAAACATCCTTGAGGTAGTCAGGCAATTTTTACTACTTACACGATTCGCTCTGTAACCGAGTCCCCCCCCCACACCCATACCTCTTTGTTCTGTCATTTTAATGTCCTTGACAAATGAGCATCGGCCCCCTAGACAGAGTTAATGCTACCACCCCTGCCCTGAAAGACACACTAAATTCCTTGCATAAATATCATACTTGCCATTGACATTGCCCAATTGTTAATGAATGGGATTGCAAGTTGTTTGCAGTTCCTGTCTACTCAGCAATATACCCCAATTGCCCTAGGTATTCATTTGTTGCCCACTCCACTTCTAGGCAAGATGCGACATATGATCGGGGCATCTCCCTAGACTTACATTCAGCTATAGCTGACATGTACTTATCTAGCAGCTCCTATCTCCTGCCCTTCTCAATATCGTTTTCACCAGCACTAAGGCAGAAAATCGGCTTAATCCGATTATCTGACATGATATAATCCAGCCTGTTGACTATGTCACCAACACCAGCTCTTGGGAAATGCACCCTCTGCCTCACCTTCCTACCTCTGTTACAGATGGTATGGGTAATACATTTTACCTATAAGTCACCCATTCAAGGATATTCTTACCTCTATTTGTAGAGACGTTAGTGGTACCATTATGCTCACTAATCTTTGAAGTACATTTGTCCTGGATAACAGAGAAGCGATTCCCCACCTTCAAAACAGCTCTCTTAACCTTACTCGTTTTGATGTTTCTTTATAGGTAACTTCTACCACTTGTAGTGGCTGCCAATCTGCTCCTCACTACCGTAACCTGATTCCCTTCACCAACTCCAACCACCTAACATTCATTGCTGTATTTATCCAGGGGAATTTTTAGTTTCTCATTTTACTTCTTGAGAAGTAGAACCTCCTCCTTCAACTTCTTGAACTCAGACTCTAAAAACATTACAGAGGCAAGGCAAGGTGTTCAGTAACACTCCACACTAATCTCCCTAAAACAGGACCGGTATAACCTATGTTGACCACTGACTACAGAGATCTGTGGTCTTCCAATGGTCTTCAAATGGGACATAGGAAACAATATGAAGTTCAGTGAAAAATTCTTGTTACTCCGTTATGAAGAATTTGAAGAAATAAAAGTTAAAACGGAGTATAAAACAAATTCTAACGACATATCAGAGCGAGAAAATAATGTGAATTATTAAAAACTTTAATGGCACACGATCTTACCTTCAGGATCACAACAGAGTCATTGTCATAACTGTGAAAAAAGATAGGATGGATAATGAGAACCTTCAAAACAAGGGATACCAAGCCACTTGTTCTCTCTTGGTTGGAATAATACTGCATTTAAGCCAGGCCAAAGAGCAGGTGAGGATAATGTACAGAGAACCTTCATTGCATGTATAAGGTCAGTCAAGCGCCTCAATTACCGAGAATATTTGAAGTCCCTTGACTTGTACTCCTGAGAAAGCAGGCACGAAAAATACATCATAATTTACTCCTAGAATCTCCTGTAGGGACTGATCCCAAATCCACACACGGAAATCACTTCTTATAAAATCAAAAGAATCGACAGACGGTGAACATACCCCTATCGAGAAGCAGGGCAACTGTGAGCACACCAAGAAAAAACACAATAAATGTCAGAAGCCAAAGACTCTTTAACAGCCTCACATCATGCATAAGGGGGATTACCAGTAGACGCCTAACTTCTCTTCAAGAGGAAACTGGATAGATACCTGAAGTCAGTACCGGAATAGCTGGGTTGTGAGTCATACACTGAATTGTGTGAGGACAGCAGTACCAGCTCGATTGATCTGGCCCTGATCTGCCGGAAGGCTTGGTCATGAACCGAACCACGGAGACAATGATCCCTGGAATACCTTCCTGGTAGGCACCAAGTAGACTTCTATGCACTACATTATCTACCACGATGTGTATAACATTATCTACCTTAATATTTACACTGCAGTTTTATTAATTGTTTACCACACTACCTACCGGGCTCTCTAACACACCGTCACATCTTGCTACTGTGTCGCAACTCCTTGCTTCTCCTTTTCACTCTAAACTTCTTCCATGCCCTTCACCCCTTCCACCATTGCCACCCATCCACGCCTCTCCCTGCCTCTCGTTGCTTCATCCTGCCCTTCTCCCATCTTTTTGCATCCCATGCAACTGCCTTACCTCTCCCTGGCTCTAACATTGGAGTGAGCAACGACTCCAACATCTTGGGGGGCTTCCATGTCTATTACACGTCCTACACAGTAAATTTGGAGAGGCAGTAACCACAGCTTTTTGATCTACCAGAGTTAGCATTGGCCCCACAAAGTGTAAAAGTTCCTGGGGTCAGCCCCATGGTCAACCAGTCTCCATAACCTATCAATGATCCCACACAGTATTGACTTAGTTGGGAGCCACGACCTTTACGTCTGAGAATTTCCGCAGGCTATCAATGGTCTCACACAGTACAAATTTACTGGGGTAAACGACCCCAGTGTCTTGAAATCTTTCCCGGCTATTACTGGCACCACACTGTGTAGATGTAAAGGGGGAAATCACCCCAGCGTCTGGGAGTATCCCCAGGCTATCACTCATCCTCTGTAGAGAGAGAAACGCTCATGGGTTTCACATTATTTCGTCTTAAGCCGAACAGCGTCGCTCGAACGATGTTTAGTGGGACGCAGAACCTGACTGCGTTGACCTGGATAGTTACTCATTGATGTAATATCTGTCACTCCTTCAGAGAGAGAGAGTGAGAAGGGAGGCGCCACAATGTTGGTGAGCAGCTTTCGATCCAGAAAATTGGAGCTATTCTCAATTTTCTTTGATGAAATCTGATGACCTCCCACTCCCGAGTGACAGTCAATTGTATAATATATCCCATTGAAACGTAACAGAAAAATTCAGTAAAGAATTGAAGAATCACTCAAACCACAAGCGGAAGAGGACTATGGGAATATTACCAAGCAAAACAAAGATGTAAGAAGTGTGTGACAGCATAAACAATCACGGAAGAGGAATATACAGATATTGGCTAATAAAACAAAGATGGTACAGAGAAGATTATACCAATAAAATAAATCAGTACAGAGAAGGAAGAGGAATATGCACATATAATAAATCAATTAAAAGATAAAAAGTGTACTATCCCAATTTAACAAAGCAAATAAAAGATGGAAGAGGAATATACAAATATTGACACGTAAAACACAGAATGGATGAAACCAAATGTGTTAAAAGTTAAAACTTCCAGAACTAACATGAATACAAAGAGAAAATCACGTTGTAAATAATCGCAAACTGTTGCAGGATATTTTTGACAGTATCAGAATTGTTGACAGAAGCACAACTGTTGACAGTTAATAACTGTCGATGAAAAAATGAAATACTGCCGACTGCGACAAAGCTCTCGCCAGAAATATAAAACTACTGACGTAATGTAAACTGTTGACATAGACAAGTCTAATAACAGATGACAAATTTCCGACATAAACGAAACCGATATTTTACTTGGCTATTCTGAGGACGAAGGTAACATTTTGATGACTACAAAGTGCTTAGATTATATTAATATTATAGAGAAAACAGGGAAATAAAGAATAATTGAGAATATTAAAATCCTTCTGAGACTAAGACTCATACAGGTTAAACACAGTGGAAGACCAGCAACTGTATCTAAGGAATCACCAGATGATTATGAATTGTTAAAGTCTCAGTGTTTTGGATTTATTATAAATTCTTCCAACCACACTGTTGTGGGTGAGTTATGATTTGAAAAGCCACAGTATTTTGAGTTAGCTGTGAATGGTTTCAAAAATTGCTTTGTTGGATAATTATTGTTTATTCTAGTCATGGAATTGTAATTGCGAATTTTTCCAGTCACTCTATTGTAAGTTAGAGATGTTTTGTTTTAGCGAGAGTATTGTTTGTTAGTTGTGAGTTGCATCAACCAGAATATTGTGGGTTGTTCTGAAATAATTCCAGCAACGGTTTTGTGGGTTACTTTGAAATTATTCCGAACAGAGTATTATTGGTTTCCTGGGACTATTTTCCAGCAACTGAACTGAAAGATAGTGTGAACTGTCCCAACTGTATTATTGTTATTATTCGTCCCAGTATCCATTAAATACATTCAAAATGTAATATAAAGAATTAAGTGTTTAAATCATTTAATCTGTATGACACGGTACCTCACATAACACTAAGTGACATCAGAGGAGAGATTATTTTCTTCTCATATGAAATGGAAAAAATATTCTTTGCTAGTTAGACTCTGTTGGTTTAAGATGAAAATCCACTTATATACACACACACACACACACACACACACACACACACACACACACACACACATATATATGTATATATATATATTATATATATATATATATATATATATATATATATATATATATATATATATATATATATATATATATATATATATATATATATATGGGGTCCACCTCTGGTGTAAATTGTGGGACCCATAGCCTCGGAGAAGTGGATAAAAAGGCTTCAAGGAAAAATATTTGGATTTCTTCCTGAAGCCTTTTGAATATTCCACTTCCCCTACCACCCCATCTTTTGAAATATATTTTTTTTACTAATAGGAATATTTCATTACATAATATGGTACAGAAGATATAAGAGATACATTGTTGATATAAAGGTGGCATATACGGTACATGTTGTTACGTGTGAATCACCGATTATAAGGCGAAAATCTCATCCAGCTCCTCAGAGCTGGGGCGTGTGCCCAAAATACAGCATGCATTACCCCTTTGAACAGCCGCACTGAGCCGCTGGAACAGAAAACTAGCTGCCCTGGGATCCCTAGTTACCCTGATGAGTCTTTTTCCCAGCTCCTTAAGGAATTTAGATGCACTCTTTCCCCATGAGCCAAGGGTCTCTGAGCCTATGGGAACAAACATATAATGATGGGCAAGTTCTCCATATTTTCTAGACTTTTGGGACTCCCTGAAGCTGGCAGCTGCCCCTCCTTCCTCCCTGGTGTATTGGAGATAGGTATCAGCCAAGGTAGATGCACATGTATAGTCCCACACCACCTGCTTCCCATCTGTCCAGGTTTGACGGGTGATACCATCTGGACGCTTCTGGCTGCCATCAGATCTGCATAGTTGGGGTGGCTCCCTTACTGCTGGGCATCCAGCTGTTGTGAGGCTCCTCTTGATAATGTTATTAACCTTCTCATGTCTTGCAATATTTCCCTCGGATTTACGGCACACAAGACCATGGTACCTGAATCGGTCTGCTGCTTCACTGCCACAAATACACCTGTGTTCGGCGAGAATAGGGACGGCAAGTCGAAGGGCAACACCGATGCGGATGGTCTGTGGATCGAGACGTGTGCCAAGGCTGGAGTTGGGAACAGCCAACAGAAAGTCCCCAGCATGAGGGGCTCTCACTGCCAGGAGGCGGGCTCTATCCTTCTCTGACACACTCTGAAGCATTGTTGAGGCAATATTTTCCACTATTGGACCATCCCAGTGCGATTGTTTGTAGTTGTTGGGGGGAGCAGGTCTGGCTCCAGAGCCGGTTAGATTATCCCAGATCATTGCTCCGTCAATGAATTTTTGGTCCTGGACTCCTATCTTGTCCCTAAGATGTTCAGGGAGAATCGCTGCTACAAGCTCTCTGGATGCAATACACGAGGACAGAAAAGCAGGTAACGCAATCTGTGATGACTTGCGGACACCAATGCCTCCTAGTCTGACTGGAAGTGTAGCTTGGTTCCACTGCCCGTCTTCTAGAGTAAGGTTAAGTACTTTCGTAAAAATCTGCCTCAGAATACTGTCATATTCGTGCAGTATAGGGTTATCATATGAAGGTGCACATCTTAGGAAATATGTCAACCTGGGCAGACTCAAGCACTTTGTGAGAAGGTACAAGGCATCGTGGGTGTCCAGATTGCCTATTCGTTGTTCCATTCTCCTTAACTCTTCCAATTTCTTCCTGAGAATTGTGTCAATGGCATTGCTTCCCAGAGGTGCTCCTAGCAAGACACTAGGTAGTTTTGATCTCACTGCATTTATCACTTGTTGACTGACTGAGATGATTTCACATTTGGATGGATTCAGGATGAGACCCATTTCCTGTCCCCGTGTTATTACCTGTGTAAGGTCATGTAGGAGGGACTCTTTTTTACCTGCTAGTGTGCCATCATCTAGGAACCAGATGTTTAGCTCGCTGGTCAGTCTGACTGTGATTTCCCTAACTGCTATACAGAAGAGAAATGGTGCAAGAGGATCTCCTTGTTGGACACCCTCCGATGATGTGATTTTATGCTCTCCAAAGAGAAGCATTGATTCCTTGCTATACCCAGCTGAAACAAAAGGGAAGAGACCAGGGAAATGTTCTTGTACTGCTGCTAATACCACGTCTCTTTTCAGGAGATTGAACGCATTCTTGAAATCTAATTTTACCACTGCATTGTCCTCAGGCAGGTTGTTGATATACGCCCTTGTTGCATGAACCGCTGCTTCACTTCCTTGAGAGACCCCAAAGCCAAGCTGGTTTGGTTGAAGCATCATGGCTGCCTGTGCATGAATACTTCGGACAGCAGCTTTGGATACGAGGCGGCGTAAGGGGTTGCCTACTGCAATTGGCCGAATTCCTCCATCCTTCTTTTTAAGTGCACAAAGTGTTGTACCAAAAAAGAAAGGTCTAATTTCATCAGGGATCAGACCAGCCAAGGAATTGTTGACGAACCTTGTGATCTCTGAAAGCAGTGTCTCTGCAATTTCCCCAATAACTGGATTAACCATTTCCTTTAAATGCTGTGGCCTTATTCCAGTGTAACTCACAGCAGAGCCAGATGGGAACGACATTATTGCTTTGTAAATGTCTGAGTCTTCCACTATCAATGGTTCTATAGTGGGGACAGAGGTGTTGGAACTGTTGGTGCCACTGGTTTCCCTGGCAGGGTGCTTTCCTCTAAGTGCTTCAGCCGTGTCAGCATCCCTGGGAGCAACTGTATCTTCACTGGTAATAATTCTTATTGCCCCCACTGTTTTGCCCTCTTCAATTTTCTTGCTCACCTGGACTCTGACTTTTTCACTGTCAGTAGAGTGAGTGGGGGTTCTGCCTCTCCCTTTTTTGTGTTGACGGGGAAGGCGAATGAGGTTATCAACTCTAGGAAAATCTCTTATGGATTTAATTATCATTGAGGCTAGCCTCTTTCCCCTTCTTTCCGGCACAGCTAAGCAGACATTGCCAAAAAGTAGCAAGTTGTGCCATGCCTTGATGGTTGGTGGAGCATTTAAGATAGTGGAACCCTCGTTTACTTTTTTCAGGAGGTCTGTAAGTTTCCCAGCTGCGTGTGGACGGGCTGCTTTGGGAATATGTGTGAGTGTCCTGGTACCTGTTGCTTTAATTGCTTCCAAGAGATTGTCTGATGAGATGAAATCTGTTGGAGAGGGTTCAGGTGCCTGAGGTGGCTCTGGATCATCACTTTCCACAGGAGGACATCCTGAACCAGGGCAACTACCGTGTTTGCGGAGGAAACCATTCGAGTTGAGACAACGAAGCTGTAAGCATGACCGACACTTGCCTCTCCTAGTATTGCCAACCGTGCCATTTCCCTGGCTGCTTGCTTCCTCCTGGTTGGCATCCATCTGCTAGACTAGACAATAGGAGTGGAATATGACATGCTGGGTGGGTATGGTGCGTGGAAGGTAGTGAACTTGACCGTGGTGGCCTGGTGGAGTTTGAGGGGCTGGGAGGGGAAGGGGAAAACTTCCCCTGGGAATTAGGTTGGGGAGGCGCAGGTTGTTGAGTGGGGTTATCTCGGGAAGTACAATACACATGGACATGCGCACTATATATTGTTCACACTGTCTTACAATACACACACACACACATATATAAATATTATATATATATATATATATATAATATGTCGTGCCGAATAGGCAGAACTTGCGATCTTGGCTTAAATAGCAACGTTCATCTTGCCATATAGGACAAGTGAAAATTTGTGTATGCAATAATTTCGCCAAAATCATTCTGAACCTAACGAAAAAAATATATTTCACTGTGTTTGCTTAGCATTAAATTACTGTAAACAAATCTAAAATATATTTAGTTGGGTTAGGCTAAAATAAATTGCTCTTGTTATAATAATGTTAGGTAAGTTTTCTAAGATTCTTTTGGTGCAAAATTAAATTTTTTTACATTAACATTAATGAAAAAAATATATATTTAAACATATAAGAGAAAATTTCAGAAAGGGCTTAATTTTAAATGAGTTCTTGCTAATTGACCAGTTTTACATATTCGGCACGACATATATATATATATATATATATATATATATATATATATATATATATATATATATATATATATATATATATATATATATATATATATATATGCAAGACATGCCACGGGGAAGGGAAATATTTAGCTCAAGTACTTTCACACTCCTCAGTGCGTCATCAGGATCTATGCAATGTTGCAAAGCAGCAACTGAAGGGGTGAGGGGAAGTTTTCCCAGAGTAGCGTAGTAGCGTAGTTTCTCTCAGAATGGTGCCAACCCCGCACCATCACCTTCCCCATCACCCCCGTATGGGGTAGGAGGGTTTTGAGATGTCAAGTATTACGAAATTAGAAGATATAATAGCCAGCCCCAAGCATTTTCTAACAGCTTAGAACAGGTCATGTGGCTTAAGAAAATACGTTTCTCAGTGGATACTATATATTTGGATAGCTATTATTCTGTGTAACCTTTTAATTAATAAAAGAAAGGAAATGAATGTTCTTTGTCCATTTAAATGTTCTGTTCTTGGGTTCTCGAAAGTTCCAAGGAGTGCTCAGAAGTATCTCTTACATTTTCCTAAATATTGTCTACCATTCTTCTCAGTATCGATTAATATGCCTTACTTGGGAATCTCCTATACCATTCCGATAATATTTCTATGATTCAAATATCTACTTCTAATGTCCTTTATCCCCTCTACCTATGTTATCACCTAATCTTGTGTATGTGTCATGTACACAATCACAGCTAAACACGTTATATAACCATTCATAACTGACGCTTCATGAAGTTTTGGTGCATAGACACAGGTTGAGTGTCACTAATCCATCATGAGTCCCCTTGGCATAATGAGCAATCCTGTGATTTTGTATAGCATCGTTGTTTAAGAGTGTGGATAATAGTCTATACTTAATAGCTATTGGAGCTTGTATAACCCATAATTGGGTTATGTAAGTTATTCCTGATATGTTTCAAGAGAGAAGATTCAATTATGTTTCTATGACAGAAGTGTTAGGTACAGTAATTTGGACAGCATCCCACCCCTCACAGCAGACCACACCTCACAGTCAACACCCACAACAAAGAAACACCTGACGTGGGACAATACCAGACTCATAAGAAAAGAGGAACACTGCAGCAGGTCCGCTGGTCCAACTAGACAGGTCCCCACGACAACCCATCAACAAATCATTCTACCCAAGAAACAAGGTTCGTTATTTGTCCAATGTATTATTAAACTCTAACCAAATTTTATTAATTATAAATAAATCTAATTTATACAAGCCTAAGGAAATATTCATATTATTTTCAAAACTGCTTTTTATGAAACAGGATTCAATTATATTTCTGTCAACCATGGACTTGCTTGATACAACTTTCTCAACTTTTTGAAAATCAATTGGATGGTTAAAATCTCTCGCATGAATAAATAGAGCATTGGAATCTTGTCCAGTTCTAATGCTATATTTATGTTGTTTTAATCTAAGTTCCAGACTTTTACCAGTTTGACCGTAATAAACTTTATCGCAAATTTTACAAGGAATCTTGTAGACACATCCATCAGCATTTTGGGGGGAATTCTTTATCAAAAGTTTTTTTTACTGTATCAAGATTTTTAAATACAACTTCAATATTAAAAGTTTTAAGAAGAGAATGCAAATCAACCAAGTTTTCATGGTAAGGTAGAACCTGTTAGGTAAGACACATATGCAACAGTTAGGTATCTTTATTTCGAAATAAAGATACCTATCTGTTGCATATGTGTCTTACCTAACAACCTGTCGGTATTTTATACCATTTTAATGTTCAAGGTAGAACCTTCATATTCAACTAAAAATATGTGGTCTAAAATGTCATGCGTTTTCTCTCACCATGAGGTGGGCCAAAATTGCATGGGTTCGACTCCTTGGCTAGTACAGTATTGTTATTGATCAATACCACTCGTTTCGTGGTTAGAATTATATATATATATATATATATATATATATATATATATATATATATATATATATATATATATATATATATATATATATATATAGAGTTAGGTTAGGGAAGGTTCGTCAGGAAACAGGACAAATGTTTCCTGACGCGGGTCTCAGTCAGATGATGACCCGCCATTAGAGCTTTTTGGTCATCTGACCGAGGCCTTCCGCTGGCTTACCGGTCCACCCCTTTAAAAATTATGGTCATTTATAACCATTCCATTATATATATATATATATATATATATATATATATATATATATATATATATATATATATATATATATATATATATATTTATATATATATATATATATATATATATATATATATATATATATATATATATATATATATATATATTATAGTAGTACGTTGGTAGACAGCAACCACCCAGGGAGGTACTTCCGTCCTGCCAAGTGAGTGTAAAACGAAAGCCTGTAATTGTTTTACATGATGGTAGGATTGCTGGTGTCTTTTTGTCTCATAAACATGTAATATTTCAGGTACATCTTGGTACTTCTACTTACACTTAGGTCACACTGCAGATACATGTACACGTTTATATATACACACTCATCTGAGTTTTCATAGATTTTATCTAAATAGTTCTTGTTCTTATTGCTTTTCCTTTTATATCCATGAGGAAATGGAATAAGAATCTTTCCTTCGAAAGCCATGCGTGTTGTGAAAGTCAACTAAAATGCTGGAAACAATGGGCTAGTAACCCCTCTTCCTGTAAAGATTACTAAAAAGAATAAGAAGAAAATTGTCAAAGTGGGAAGTCTGAATATGCGTGGATGTTGTGCAAATGATAAGAAAGAGATGATTGTGGATGTTATGAATGAGAAGAAACTGGATGTCCTGGCTTTAAGTGAAACAAAGCTGATGGGGGTGGGTGAGTTTCAATGGAGAGGAATAAATGGGATTAGGTCAGGGGTTTCAAATAGAGTTAGAGCTAAAGAAGGAGTAGCAATAATGTTGAAAGATAAGCTATGGCAGGAAAAGAGGGACTACAAATGTTTAAATTCAAGGATTATGTGAAGTAAAATAAAGATTGGATGTGAAAAGTGGGTTATAGTAAGCGTGTATGCACCTGGAGAAGAGAGAAGTGTCGAGGAGAGAGAGAGATTCTGGGAAAAGTTGAGTGAATGCGTGGGGAGTTTTGAATCAAGTGTGAGAGTAATGGTGGTTGGGGATTTCAATGCTAAAGTGGGTAAAAATGTTATGGAGGGAGTAGTAGGTAAATTTGGGGTGCCAGGGGTAAATGTAAATGGGGAGCCTTTAATTGAGCTATGTGTAGAAAGAAATTTGGTAATAAGTAATGCATATTTTATGAAAAAGAGGATAAATAAATATACAAGGTATGATGTAGCACGTAATGAAAGTAGTTTGTTAGATTATGTATTGGTGGATAAAAGGTTGATGGGTAGGCTCCAGGATGTACATGTTTATAGAGGGGCAACTGAAATATCAGATCATTATTTAGTTGTAGCTACAGTTAGAGTAAGAGGTAGATGGGAAAAGAGGAAGGTGGCAACAACAAGTAAGAGGGAGGTGAAAGTGTATAAACTAAGGGAGGAGGAAGTTCGGGCGAGATATAAACGACTATTGGCAGAAAGGTGGGCTAGTGCAAAGATGAGTAGTGGGGGGGTTGAAGAGGGTTGGAATAATTTTAAAAATGCAGTATTAGAATGTGGGGCAGAAGTTTGTGGTCATAGGTGGGTGGGTGCAGGAGGAAAGAGGAGTGATTGGTGGAATGATGAAGTAAAGGGTGTGATAAAAGAGAAAAAGGTAGCTTACGAGAGGTTTTTACAAAGCAGAAGTGTTATAAGAAGAGCAGAGTATATGGAGAGTAAAAGAAAGGTGAAGAGAGTGGTGAGAGAGTGCAAAAGGAGAGCAGATGAAAGAGTGAGAGAGGCACTGTCAAGAAATTTTAATGAAAATAAGAAAAAATTTTGGAGTGAGTTAAACAAGTTAAGAAAGCCTAGGGAAAGTATGGATTTGTCAGTTAAAAACAGAGTAGGGGAGTTAGATGGGGAGAGGAAGGTATTAGGTAGATGGCGAGAATATTTTGAGGAACTTATAAATGTTGAGGAAGAAAGGGAGGCGGTAATTTCATGCACTGGCCAGGGAGGTATACCATCTTTTAGGAGTGAAGAGTAGAATGTAAGTGTGGTGGAGGTACGTGAGGCATTATATAAAATGAAAGGGGGTAAAGCAGCTGGAACTGATGGGATCATGACAGAAATATTAAAAGCAGGGGGGGATATAGTGTTGGAGTGGTTGGTACTTTTGTTTAATTAATGTATGAAAGAGGGGAAGGTACCTAGAGATTGGCGAAGAGCATGTATAGTCCCTTTATATAAAGGGAAAGGGAACAAAAGAGACTGTAAAAATTATAGAGGAATAAGTTTACTGAGTATACCAGGAAAAGTGTACGGTAGGGTTATAATTGAAAGAATTAGAGGTAAGACAGAATGTAGGATTGCGGATGAGCAAGGAGGTTTCAGAGTGGGTAGGGGATGTGTAGATCAAGTGTTTACATTGAAGCATATATGTGAACAGTATTTAGATAAAGGTAGGGAAGTTTTTATTGCATTTATGGATTTAGAAAAGGCATATGATAGAGTGAATAGAGGAGCAATGTGGCAGATGTTGCAAGTATATGGAATAGGTGGTAAGTTACTAGATGCTGTAAAGAGCTTTTATGAGGATAGTGAGGCTCAGGTTAGGGTGTGTAGAAGAGAGGGAGACTACTTCCCGGTAAAAGTAGGTCTTAGACAGGGATGTGTAATGTCACCATGGTTCTTTAATGTATTTATAGATGGGGTTGTAAAAGAAGTAAATGCTAGGGTGTTCGGGAGAGGGGTGGGATTAAATTATGGGGAATCAAATTCAAAATGGGAATTGACACAGTTACATTTTGCTGATGATACGGTGCTTAGTTAGTGGATGAGTTTGAGAATGTGTGTAATGGTAGAAAGTTGAAAGTGAACATAGAAAAGAGTAAGGTGATGAGGGTATCAAATGATATAGATAAAGAAAAATTGGATATCAAATTGGGGAGGAGGAGTATGGAAGAAGTGAATGTTTTCAGATACTTGGGAGTTGAAGTGTCGGCGGATGGATTTATGAAGGATGAGGTTAATCATAGAATTGATGAGGGAAAAAAGGTGAGTGGTGCGTTGAGGTATATGTGGAGTCAAAAAACGTTATCTATGGAGGCAAAGAAAGGAATGTATGAAAGTATAGTAGTACCAACACTCTTATATGGATGTGAAGCTTGGGTGGTAAATGCAGCAGAGAGGAGACGGTTGGAGGCAGTGGAGATGATGTGTCTAAGGGCAATGTGTGGTGTAAATATTATGCGGAAAATTCGGAGTGTGGAAATTAGGAGAAGGTGTGGAGTTAATAAAAGCATTAGTCAGAGGGCAGAAGAGGGGTTGTTGAGGTTGTTTGGTCATTTAAAGAGAATGGATCAAAGTAGAATGACATGGAAAGCATATAAATCTATAGGGGAAGGAAAGAGGGGTAGGGGTCGTCCTCGAAAGGGTTGGAAAGAGGGGGTAAAGGAGGTTTTGTGGGCGAGGGGCTTGGACTTCCAGCAAGCGTGCATGAGCGTGTTAGATAGGAGTGAATGGAGACGAATGATGCTTGGGACCTGACGATCTGTTGGAGTGTGAGCAGGGTAATATTTAGTGAAGGGATTCAGAGAAATCGGTTATTTTCATATAGTCGGACTTGATTCCTGGAAATGGGAAGTACAATGCCTGCACTTTAAAGGAGGGGTTTGGGATATTAGCAGTTTGGAGGGATATGTTATGTATCTTTATTCGTATATGCTTCTAAGCTGTTGTATTCTGAGCACCTCTGCAAAAGCAGTGATAATGTGTGTTAAGGTGTGTTAACCTTGGTCCGAGGACATTCGATGGTGTGGACGCCTATGAGATAATTTCATTCCACTCCCTGTTTGGTGTATTAGCCCAACAAGCAGTATTTGTATTATTGAAGATTGAGACACTTATGCAGAATATGGGAATCTTTATTCAGGAAACGTTTCGCCACACAGTGGCTTCATCAGTCCAATACAAAGAGGAAGGCGTAAGGAGAGGAGGAGAATGAGGTAATCAGTCCCTCAACCTGGAGTCGATGTGTTCAGTCCATCAATCTTGTAGAATGTACAGCATAGGGCCGTAGACGTGGCTTATATACTGTAGTGAGGTGACGTGAAGCAGATGGAGGCGGGGTCATAGTGGTACCATCCACGTCACCACGTCACCTCACTACAGTATATAAGCCACGTCTACGGCCCTATGCTGTACATTCTACAAGACTGATGGACTGAACACATCGACTCCAGGTTGAGGGACTGATTACCTCATTCTCCTCCTCTCCTTACGCCTTCCTCTTTGTATTGGACTGATGAAGCCACTGTGTGGCGAAACGTTTCCTGAATAAAGATTCCCATATGCTGCATAAGTGTCTCAATCTTCAACTTGTCGGTTTTTCAAACCATTCATCAGAGTATTTGTATTATTGTAAAAACGAAAGAGTGATATTGATCAATAACAATGCGTGTTTACAATAATAAAAAATACTGCTTGTTGAGCTAGTACACCAAACAAGGAGTAGAATGAAATTATCTCAGAGGCGTCCACACCATCGTATGTCCTCGAACCAAGGGTAACACACCTAGCATTGCTGGGTGCTTGGCTCTTGTAGGATTTGATGGTCCTGTGGGTTAGAGCATCATGTGATTTTTGCTCACCATGCTCACCATATATATATATATATATATATATATGTATATATATATATATATATATATATATATATATATATATATATATATATATATATATATATATATATATATATATATATATATATATAACTTTCACCATCATTCACTCCATCACTGTCTTGCCAGAAGGGTGCTTTACACTACAGTTTTAAAGTGCAACATTAACACCCCTCCTTCAGAGTGCAGGCACTGTACTTCCCATCTCCAGGACTCAAGTCCGGCCTGCCGGTTTCCCTGAACCCCTTCATAAATGTTACTTTACTCACACTCCAACAGCACGTCAAGTATTAAAAACCATTCGTCACCATTCACTCCTATCAAACACGCTCACGCACGCCTGCTGGAAGTCCAAGCCCCTCGCACACAAAACCTCCTTTACCCCCTCCCTCCAACCTTTCCTAGGCCGACCCCTACCCCGCCTTCCTTCCACTACAGACTGATACACTCTTGAAGTCATTCTGTTTCGCTCCATTCTCTCTACATGTCCGAACCACCTCAACAACCCTTCCTCAGCCCTCTGGACAACAGTTTTGGTAATCCCGCACCTCCTCCTAACTTCCAAACTACGAATTCTCTGCATTATATTCACACCACACATTGCCCTCAGACATGACATCTTCCCTGCCTCCAGCCTTCTCCTCGCAGCAACATTCATCACCCATGCTTCACACCCATAAAAGAGTGTTGGTAAAACTGTACTCTCATACATTCCCCTCTTTGCCTCCAAGGACAAAGTTCTTTGTCTCTACAGACTCCTAAGTGCACCACTCAACCTTTTCCCCTCATCAATTCTATGATTCACCTCATCCTTGATAGACCCATCCGCTGACACGTCCACTCCCAAATATCTGAATACATTCACCTCCTCCATACTCTCTCCCTCGTATCTGATATCCAATCTTTCATCACCTAATATTTTTGTTATCCTCATAACCTTACTCTTTCCTGTATTCACTTTTAATTTTCTTCTTTTGCACACCCTACCAAATTCATCCACCAATCTCTGCAATTTCTCTTCAGAATCTCCCAAGAGCACAGTGTCATCAGCAAAGAGCAACTGTGACAACTCCCACTTTATGTGTGATTCCTTATCTTTTAACTCCACGCCTCTTGCCAAGACCCTCGCATTTACTTCTCTTACAACCCTATCTATAAATATATTAAACATCCACGGTGACATCACACATCCCTGTCAAAGGCCTACTTTTACTGGGAAATAATTTCCCTCTTTCCCATGTACTCTAACTTGAGCCTCACTATCCTCGTAAAAACTCTTCACTGCTTTCAGTAACCTACCTCCTACACCATACACCTGCAACATCTGCCACATTGCCCCCCTATCCACCCTGTCATACGCCTTTTCCAAATCCATAAATGCCACAAAGACCTCTTTAGCCTTATCTAAATACTGTTCACTTATATGTTTCACTGTAAACACCTGGTCCACACACCCCCTACCTTTCCTAAAGCCTCCTTGTTCATCTGCTATCCTATTCTCAGTCTTACTTTTAATTCTTTCAATAATAACTCTACCATACACTTTACCAGGTATACTCAACAGACTTATTCCCCTATAATTTTTGCACTCTCTTTTGTCCCCTCTGCCTTTATACAAAGGAACTATGCATGCTCTCTGCCAATCCCTAGGTACCTTACCCTCTTCCATACATTTATTAAATAATTGCACCAACCACTCCAAAACTATATCCCCACCTGCTTTTAACATTTCTATCTTTATCCCATCAATCCCGGCTGCCTTACCCCTTTCATTTTACCTACTGCCTCACGAACTTCCCCCACACTCACAACTGGCTCTTCCTCACTCCTACAAGATGTTATTCCTCCTTGCCCTATACACGAAATCACAGCTTCCCTATCTTCATCAACATTTAACAATTCCTCAAAATATTCCCTCCATCTTCCCAATTCCTCTAACTCTCCATTTAATAACTCTCCTCTCCTATTTTTAACTGACAAATCCATTTGTTCTCTAGGCTTCCTTAACTTGTTAATCTCACTCCAAAACTTTTTCTTATTTTCAACAAAATTTGTTGATAACATCTCACCCACTCTCTCATTTCACTCTTTTTACATTGCTTCACCACTCTCTTAACCTCTCTCTTTTTCTCCATATACTCTTCCCTCCTTGCATCACTTCTACTTTGTAAAAACTTCTCATATGCTAACTTTTTCTCCCTTACTACTCTCTTTACATCATCATTCCACCAATCGCTCCTCTTCCCTCCCGCACCCACTTTCCTGTAACCACAAACTTCTGCTGAACACTCTAACACTACATTTTTAAACCTACCCCATACCTCTTCGACCCCATTGCCTATGCTCTCATTAGCCCATCTATCCTCCAATAGCTGTTTATATCTTACCCTAACTGCCTCCTCTTTTAGTTTATAAACCTTCACCTCTCTCTTCCCTGATGCTTCTATTCTCCTTGTATCCCATCTACCTTTTAATCTCAGTGTAGCTACAACTAGAAAGTGATCTGATATATCTGTGGCCCCTCTATAAACATGTACATCCTGAAGTCTACTCAACAGTCATTTATCTATCAATACATAATCCAACAAACTACTGTCATTTCGCCCTACATCATATCTTGTATACTTATTTATCCTCTTTTTCTTAAAATATGAATTACCTATAACTAAACCCCTTTCTA
Source organism: Cherax quadricarinatus (assembly GCF_038502225.1). Lineage (NCBI taxonomy): Eukaryota > Metazoa > Arthropoda > Malacostraca > Decapoda > Parastacidae > Cherax > Cherax quadricarinatus. The sequence goes on from NC_091381.1 coordinate 17,126,276, forward strand.
TATAAAGTTCAATCAAAGGGCTCCCATTATGATTTACAACTGGCACCCCAAACTTATCTACCCCACCCTCTTTAAAAGTTTCTCCTACTTTAGCATTCAGGTCCCCTACCACAATTACTCTCTCACTTGGTTCAAAGGTTCCTATACATTCACTTAACATCTCCCAAAATCTCTCTCTCTCCTCTGCATTCCTCTCTTCTCCAGGTGCATACACGCTTATTATGACCCACTTCTCGCATCCAACCTTTACATTAATCCACAGAATTCTTGCATTTAGACATTCATATTCTCTTTTCTCCTTCCATAACTGATCATTCAACATTACTGCTACCCCTTCCTTTGCTCTAACTCTCTCATATACTCCAGATTTAATCCCATTTATTTCCCCCCACCGAAACTCCCCTACCCCCTTCAGCTTTGTTTCGCATAGGGCCAGGACATCCAACTTCTTTTCATTGATAACATCAGCAATCATCTGTTTCTTGTCATCTGCACTACATCCACGCACATTCAAGCATCCCAGTTTTATAAAGTTTTTCTTCTTCTCTTTTTTAGTAAATGTCTACAGGAGAAGGGGTTACTAGCCCATTGCTCCCGGCATTTTAGTCGCCTCATACGACACGCATGGCTTACGGAGGAAAGATTCTTTTCCACTTCCCCATGGACAATAGAAGAAATAAAGAAGAACAAGAGTTATGTAGAAAAAGGAGAAAAACCTAGATGTATATATATATGCATGTGCATGTCTGTGAAGTGTGACCAAAGTGTAAGTTGGAGTAGCAAGATATCCCTGTTATCTAGCGTGTTTATGAGACAGAAAAAGACACCAGCAATCCTACCATCATGCAAAACAGTTACAGGTTTCTGTTTCACAGTCATCTGGCAGAACGGTAGTACTTCCCTGGGTGGTTGCTGTCTACCAACCTACTACCTGTATATATATACATATATATATATATATATATATATATATATATATATATATATATATATATATATATATATATATATATATATATATATATATATTTATTATCACACTGGCCGATTCCCACCAAGGCAGGGTGGCCCGAAAAAGAAAAACTTTCACCATCATTCACTCCATCACTGTCTTGCCAGAAGGGTGCTTTACACTACCGTTTTTAAACTGCAACATTAACACCCCTCCTTCAGAGTGTAGGCACTGTACTTCCCATCTCCAGGACTCAAGTCCGGCCTGCCGGTTTCCCTGAACCCCTTCATAAATGTTACTTTGCTCACACTCCAACAGCACGTCAAGTATTAAAAACCATTTGTCTCCATTCACTCCTATCAAACACGCTCATGCAAACCTGCTGGAAGTCCAAGCCCCTCGCACACAAAACCTCCTTTACCCCCTCTCTCCAACCTTTCCTAGGCCGACCCCTACCCCGCCTTCCTTCCACTACAGACTGATACACTCTTGAAGTCATTCTGTTTCGCTCCATTCTCTCTACATGTCCGAACCACCTCAACAACCCTTCCTCAGCCCTCTGGACAACAGTTTTGGTAATCCCGCACCTCCTCCTAACTTCCAAACTACGAATTCTCTGCATTATATTCACACCACACATTGCCCTCAGACATGACATCTCCACTGCCTCCAGTCTTCTCCTCGCTGCAACATTCATCACCCATGCTTCACACCCATATAAGAGAGTTGGTAAAACTATACTCTCATACATTCCCCTCTTTGCCTCCAAGGACAAAGTTCTTTGTCTCCACAGACTCCTAAGTGCACCACTCACTCTTTTTCCCTCATCAATTCTATGATTCACCTCATCTTTCATAGACCCATCCGCTGACACGTCCACTCCCAAATATCTGAATACATTCCCCTCCTCCATACTCTCTCCCTCCAATCTGATATTCAATCTTTCATCACCTAATCTTTTTGTTATCCTCATAACCTTACTCTTTCCTGTATTCACCTTTAATTTTCTTCTTTTGCACACCCTACCAAATTCATCCACCAATCTCTGCAATTTCTCTTCAGAATCTCCCA